>NC_135703.1:19769790-19899790 GCF_964276395.1 Gasterosteus aculeatus
GTCAAAAGCCAGAGCCTACCTGTTGCAGTCACGTGAAAAATTCATTGAGAGTTTTGAAACGTGTTCAGCTTCTTTCTTCAGCTCAATAAGGGCTGACAGGGCAAAACGGGTAGTGACCGGGGTTAGGGACGAGCAGGGTAGGATTGTGTCGGATAGGGTGCAGATGGTGCGGGCCGCCACCGAATACTACCGCACAGAGTTTTCAGAGAAGGAGATAGACGTAGGTTGTGGGGAGGTCTTTCTGGATTTGTTGACCCAGCGAGTGCCCTTGAACATAGCACAGACGCTAGATGCCCCGCTCACCCTTGAAGAACTCGAGGGTGCTCTCAACAGAATGAACAGGCGAAAAGTGCCAGGTATCGACGGGCTACCGGCAGAATTTTATCTAAAATTTTGGGACATTCTGGGCCCTGTAGTGTTGGAGATCCTTTCCGCAGTACTCCGCACAGGTGCGATGGGAGGGTCTTTGGCCACTGGAGTTATCTCTCTTCTTTTTAAGAAGGGGGATCCAACCGACCTAGGGAACTGGCGGCCACTGACCATGCTGTGTGTCGACTACAAGCTCCTGGCAAAGGTGTTGGCGGACCGTCTGGGCACAGCACTTGCTCATGTGGTCCATGTGGATCAGACTTGCGCAGTGGCGGGACGTTCGGTGAGATGGAATCTCCAGCTTATCCGGGACGCTGTTGCATGGGCGGAAGACAGGCAGCTACCGCTTATGGTGGTGGGCCTCGATCAGGCAAAGGCGTTTGACAGAGTTCACTGGGGTTTCATGTTTAGGGTTTTAAGCAGATTAGGGTTCACTGATAGGTTTGTAGGGTGGTTACGGGTATTGTACACAAGCGTGGGGAGCACAGTTTCGGTTAACGGTCACCTAGGGGAGGTTTTTAGGGTGCACGCAGGGGTCAGACAGGGGTGTCCGCTCTCACCACTGCTCTACATCCTTTACATGGAGCCCCTGGCGGCGGCCATTCGGGCTGACCCGGGTGTTAAGGGTTTTCTGATACCTGGCAGCGGAGGCCTACGGGTCAAACTGTCTCAGTACGCAGACGACACCACACTGCTGCTAGACAGCGATGCCTGCCTAACTCGATCCTTGGAGATTATCCAGAGCTTTGGGCGGGCAGCTGGCGCAAAACTAAACACCGCCAAGTCCTCATTGAAGTTCTTTGGGGGCTGGAAAGACAGGACGGACGTACCAGGGGGGCTTCCGCTCTGCGAAGGACCCCTGAAGGTATTGGGGGTCAGCTTTGAGATAGTCCATAGTGCCACGGTCAACTGGACCAGGCGTTTCTTGGCAGCCCAGAAAAAGCTTGCTCTCTGGAGAAGCAGGAAGCTGACTTTGATAGGGAAGGTACTTGTATTGAAGGTAGACGTTCTGCCATCTCTCCTCTATTTGGCATACATTTATCCTTTGCCTGTCAGCATGAGGAGGCCCCTAATGCGTCTCGTCTTCTCTTTTATCTGGGGAGGGCGATACGAGTATGTGTCGAGGACCCGCATGATGGCTGCAATTGAAGCAGGAGGGAGAGATGTGCCACACCTCCCCCTGAAACTGGACTGCATTTTTGTTTCCTTTTTGTTTAGCCAGTTATCTGTTCCGGTGGCACATCCATCAGGACACTTCATGCGGCTATATTTCTCTTACCAGGCCAGGGGTGTGATAGCTTGGAGTAATCTAGCTCCCCGGGTGGAACAGCAGCCATGGCACTACCATCATGCAGCAAGGTGGCTGCGGGCACACCCTGAGGCCTCGGGAACAGGCGTGTTATTGAGCCACAGGGCACTTTACCAAGTCGCCAGGAAGGGAGTGGTAGCACCTGCAGTGGTCGGGACACCAGCAGGAGTTTGGTGGGGGATCCAACCGCGGGGCCTTGACAATGGGCTCAAGGACCTCAACTGGTTATGTCTCCACGGGTGCCTGCCGGTACGAGAGCTGCTTTATCGGCATGGTTTGACCAGAGCCCCCGTGTGCCCGAGGATTGGATGTCTACACGATGAGACCATTAGACATGTAATGTGGGACTGTACTTTTGCAAGCGAGGGGTGGAAAAGAGCAAATAAGTGGCTAGTACAGCTGGTCCCGGGGTTCCATTTAACTTGGAGTGTGGTGAAAAGAGGGGTGAGCTTGGGAAGGACAATGGTCCTCACATGGCTAATTGTAAGCCTTGTCAAGAGGGGCCTGTGGCGGGCGAGGCAAGACCTGGTGAACAACAAGGAAGTTAGCGTGGAGGGGGTGGTGAAGAGGATCGAGCTGGAGTTGAAGGGGAGAATAATGATGGACATCAGGAAGTGGGGGAAGCATGCCGCCTTGGAGAGGTGGAAGGGAGGACTTGGGTTAAGGGGGGTTCCTTGGGACTAGGTAGACTGACCTCATCCCTGAAAGTTGTCATTTGGTTTTGGTTTTTGGTTTGTTTATGTATTGGTAGAAGACCGAACTACAGAAATGAGTTTGTATGCATTTGTGTTTGGTTTGTTGATGTATTGTGAAGAGAAATGACCACAGATATGAGTTTGTATTGTGCAAAGATCTTTTTCATAATAATAAAAAAAAAAAAAAAAAAAAAAAAATCTGTTCTTATCAGTTTAATATCTGATATGTCCTCTATACGAGGACTACATATTAAGCAGATTTTTAGCTCTGGGAGATGAAAAAGGGGCTTGCTCCGTTCACTCCAAGCATCGACCCGGTATTGCAGCACCTCCGGGAACGGTGCACCCTTCAAATTGTGGAAAATAAAAGAAATGGTTACCTGAATCAGTGGTTTGGTGTTGGAAATGATTTCTGCTTTGAGTAAAACAAGTCTCACCTCCACATAGTTTTGAAGACTGAGGCTTTTGGCAAGTGACTTATGCTTACTCATCAATGGTGCCTTTGTTTTGCAAGTCTGAAATCACTGATTTTAAATTCACTGATCTGTGACGACGGCGCCATCTGCGAACCGTCACCACAAATGCTGTGACTGGGAATACCGTCCCTGCCTCTGTCACCACCAACTCATACTTACCTGGCAGGGGAGATACCATGATCAAGAAGGTGGTTCACCCAGGGCGAGGCTCAGTCATTGCACTGCGACTGTGCTGACCACTGCGAATTCCCCAAATGTGGGAATCTCGACTGCATAATTTGTGGTAGTGGGGGACTGCGTTCGCGCTCTCCCCTGATATTGAAGTCAAAGAAAAACCAGATGTCCCGTTTAATCCTCACTGGAGTCTCCAGTGGAGCAAGTCTCAAATCAGCACTGTCTGAATCCAAAGTGAAATCAACCAGATTTCAGCAGGATTTTACAGGGATTAATCATCACTGCACTGGAGTCTCCAGTGGAGGGAGTCTATAATCAGCAAATCACTGTCTGAATCCAAAGTGAAATCAACCAGATTTCAGGATGAATCATCACTGCACTGGAGTCTCCAGTGGAGCAAGTCTCAAATCAGCAAATCACTGTCTGAATCCAAAGTGAAATCAGCCACATTTCAGCAGGACTTTACACTTTTGCTTGTAAACAAATCAATGATTTTTTGATGGATGGTGCTGGGGAATGGGTTTGGCATTGGACAACCGCAGCTCAACCAATCCCAACCACAAGAGGGATCACTGTTGCGACTGGGATATAAGGCTGCCTGCCACCTGATTCTGCAACTGACTTTGGTTTCTCTTCAATACGCATAAGTCTTTCGCCTTTTACTAAAGACTTCCGTGGAGAGGAACAACAATGAGTTGACCATATTTTTGGCAGGCTCTGCCAATTGGCGGAGCCTCATGTACTTGTGTGAAAAGAAAATTAGTTGGACAGAGGCTCCTGACAATGGAGCACAAAGTTGTGTTTACTTATCACTGGAGTCCCTAGTCTCAAATCACTGTCTGAATCCAAAGTGAAATCAACCAGATTTCAGCAGGATTTTACAGGGATTAATCATCACTGCACTGGAGTCTCCAGTGGAGCACGTCTCAAATCAGCAAATCACTGTCTGAATTCATTGTGAAATCAACAAGATTTTCAGCAGGACTTTGCAGTGATTAATCGTCACTGGAGTCTCTAGTGGAGCCTTGCAGCAAGTCTCAAATCACTGTCTGAAACAACAGTGAAATCAACCAGATTTCAGCAGGATTTTACAGGGATTAATCATCACTGCACTGGAGTCTCCAGTGGAGCACGTCTCAAATCAGCAAATCACTGTCTGAATTCATTGTGAAATCAACAAGATTTTCAGCAGGACTTTGCAGTGATTAATCATCACTGGAGTCTCTAGTGGAGCCTTGCAGCAAGTCTCAAATCACTGTCTGAAACAACAGTGAAATCAACCAGATTTCAGCAGGAGTTTACTCTTTTGCTTGTAAACAAATCAATGATTTTCGCGGAAGGGGGCAGCGTGGGGAGTGGGTTGCTAAGTAGCAAGCGACTGCTACGCCCAGTTGAAAGAACCGCACCCCGACAATTGAGCAATGTGCTGGTACGTTGGGTCTGCAAACAAACAGTTAGGTGTTATCGCTTCTCGGCCTTTTGGCTAAGATCAAGTGTAGTGGTTGCTGCTAAAGCTGTGCGGTGTATGGAGCTTGGTGGATAAAGTTGCTGGAGTCCCGTCCTCACACAGGCTATCATGTCTGCAGGACTTAGGAACTCGGTGCGATTCACTTGGAAGGTTAAAGAAGATGAGAAACATGGGAAGAGGGAATGGTTCGTGCGTACGGTCGTGTTGGGAGCACTGAAGATTGACCCCGCCCACGTATACTGCCTGCAGTGGAATGCAGCAGGAGGTGGTTTTGACCTGACTCTACACAGCCAAGCAGTGTATGAGAGGGTGATGGAGACAGCGAGGGAAAAGGCGGAAGAAGAGCCCTTTTCAAAGTTTCGGGTGGAGGCTCTTTGCAAGAGGAACTTGAAGATTGTGACGGTCCACATGTACAACCCATACGTGGGGGACGAGACGGTCATATCCTGGTTGTCGAGGTATGGGAAGGTGGAGTCGGCGGTGAGATACCTGAGGGACAGTTTCGGCATCTGGTCAGGGCGGAGACAATTCAAAGTTCTCCTCGAGGACAACCCCGGCGGAGGCGGTGGGCTGCGGCATCCTCCAGCCTACTTCAGCATTGGTGAGGACAGGGGTTTCCTCTTTTACTCCGGCCAGCCCAGTTTCTGCAGGCAATGCCGCAGCTTTGGGCACATGGCGACAGACTGCACCGAAGGGCGATGCCGGAACTGTGGTGGAAGGGGACACAGCGTGGCCACGTGCGGGGCCCCAAAGACGTGCCATGGATGCGGAGGAGAGGGGCACATTGTCCGCGACTGCCCAACCACAACCCGTAGCTACGCAGAGGTAGCAGTGCAGGGGGAGGTCTCTGTCCTCACCCCGTTGGAGGAGGCACTACAGTCGCTCTCTGGAGAGGAGGGAAGGGCTGCTGCACGGGACGAGTCTGCGACTGACCACATCGGCGCAAACGAAACGGAGGAGCGGATGGACACACAAGTGGTTGTGAGCCTGGGAGACTCTCTGCCACTGGTGGGGTCCTGGGCAGACTGTGTGATCAGCTCGGAGGAGGAGGACACCAGGAAAGAGACAATCCAGGGGGTCAGGAAGAGGAGCAGTTCGTCCAGGGGTGAGCAGGCTGAGTCTTCGGCAGAAGCAACCGAGGCTGGACCACAGGTGCACAGGTCGAGAAGGAGGAAGAAGAAGCTGGCAGACGGCCGTGCGATGGGGGAGAGCCGGGAACCCCCAGGATCCGAGTCGGAGGGTAGGAGCCAACAGGCTTCTGTGGAGATTTCATCGGGTGGTGCAGGAATGGGGAAAACCGGGGGGACCCCGCGGAGGGAGCCGCCCCAGGACGTTTCTCAAAGCCCGGTACTGCAGGAACATGTTGCCAACAATGATCAACTGGAAGATGGTTGCTTGCCAACAGCGAGCAACCATGGGACAGAGGGTAAAGGGGGGGGGGGCACATTTGTGAAGTATTGAATGGCCTTGTTTTCAGTGGTGACCATAAATGTCAGGGGTATGAGAAATATTGTGAAAAGGGCAAGTGTTTTCCAATACCTGTTACAGATGCCCCTACATGTTTGCTTTCTGCAGGAAGTGCATCTAAAGGATGGTGGGGATGTCAGGGAGTTTTCGGAGGGCTGGCTCAAGGGTGAGTCGAGATGGGGAGTAGGGGGGGTACACTCCTCAGGGGTGGGAATCCTGTTTGGAAATAAAGATTTCCAGGTCCGGGACAGCTTCTCAGTAGTGCAGGGGAGGGTACTGGTGGTGGATGCATTATGGAGGGGGGTTTTCTTTAGATTTATTAATGTGTATGCACCAGCGGAGCCGAAAGGACGTAAGGCCCTTTTTATTGCACTTATGGAGGTGTGTGTCACGAATAAGGTGGTGGTTCTAGGGGGGGATTTCAACGTCTCTTTGGAGGGGACAGGGGATTTCAGTCGGCCGTATTTGGAAGAGGTGGTGCAAGCATTCATGCTGAAGGATGGGTACAGGGCAGTCGAGCCGACAAGGGAGGGCACCACTTGGTCGAATACACGGGGTTCCCGTAGTCGGATTGATTTTGTTTTTGTGCCTGCTGTGGCTGCTGTACGGAGGGCCGTTGTGGGACCAGTGTGGTTCTCAGACCACAACCAACTTGAGGTGGCCTTTTCGGTGGCGGCCCCAATTTTTGGAAGGAGTTACTGGAAGTTGAATTGTGGGGTTTTGGAGGAGGAGGCTTTCCGTAGAGCCTTCACTTTACACTATGAGGGGTGGGTCTCACTGAAGCCTTTTTTTGACAATATTGTGGAGTGGTGGGAATGTGTGAAGGTAAACGCCAGGGAGTTGACGGTGGGATATTGTTCACAACGAGCGAGGGAGGAGAAGGGGGGGTTTAGGAGACTCCAAAGGGAGCTGCAGGCTATGATGGAGGCGGAGAACAAGGGGGAAATACGGGATAAGCAGAGGGAGAGGGAGGTGAGGGAGAATTTGGGCCTATACTTTAAGGGGAAAGCTGATGGGTTACTGAGGAGATGTGGGAGGGAATCCATCAATGTAGCAGAGACCTGTACGCCTATGTTTTTTAAACAGGTGAGGGCTGCCCGGGCAAGAGCGTGCATTCCGGGGCTACGGGGGAAGGATGGTACCCTTGTCTCAGATCCAGAAGGGATGGTTGGGGTTGCCTCCAATTTTTTTGGGGACGCCATGGGGCCACAAGAGGTGGAAGAACCAGAGGAAGGAGGTTTTTTGAAGGGGCTTGAGGCTAGGGTGCCAAGGGAAGTGGTGGAGGCCCTAGAACGCCCGGTGGGTCTCGCAGAGTTGGAGGGAGCGATGAAAGGTTTGGGAGGGGGAAAGGTGCCGGGGATTGATGGGTTACCAAAGGAATTTTATGCGGCGTTCTGGGGAATCCTGGGGAAGGATTTTTTAGAAGTGGTGGGTGCAGTGCTGGAAGGGGGGCGTTTGGGGAGGACAATGAGGGAGGGGGTGTTGACGTTGCTACATAAAAAAGGGGAAAAAGAAGACTTGGGTAATTTCAGGCCGATAACTCTTCTCTGTGCTGATTATAAGATCATCGCTAGAGTGTTGGCCGGACGACTCCGATCTGCTCTACCTCATGTGGTAAATGAGGATCAGACGTGTGGGGTGGAGGGGAGACGCATCCAATGGAATTTAGGGCTGGTGAGGGATTGCATTCACTGGGTGGAGGAACGTGGGGTCCCTCTGATGCTGGTGGGGTTGGACATGGAAAAGGCGTTTGATAGGGTGAACCAAGGTTTTTTGGCAGCTGTGTTAGAGAGGATGGGTTTTGGACCAATTTTTCGGAGGTGGTTAGGGATCATGTACACGGGGGTTGGGAGTAGGGTGGTTGTGAATGGGCATATGGGGGTTTTGGTGTCACAGCAGACAGGAGTGAGGCAAGGATGTCCACTCTCGCCACTGCTTTTTGTTATATATATTGAACCGCTAGCTGCAGCTATTCGGGCGGACACGGGCGTGAAGGGATTGCGCCTTCCAGGGGGTGGAGAGAGGGATTTGAGGATATCCCAGTACGCGGATGACATGACGCTCTTTTTAACAACAGAGGGCTCCTTGCTCCGTGCTTTGGACGTCTTGGGGTCCTTTTCAAAAGTATCCGGGGCAAGGGTCAATGTTGGAAAATCCAAGGTTAAATATTTTGGACCTTGGAAGGGGAGGGGAGGGGGGCTGTTTGGATTGTCGGAGTGCGAGGGTCCAATGAGAATACTGGGGGTGGATTTTGAAGACAGCGAGAGTGGGCCGCTGAACTGGAGGAGGCGCCTGGCAGCACTAAGGTCACGAATAGGACTGTGGAAGGCCCGACGTTTGTCTTTAACTGGGAGGGTTTTGGTGGTGAAAGCGGACATTTTGCCGTCAATGATTTACCTGGCGTACGTTTTCCCCCTGCCACCGGAGGATAGGAGAAGATTAGTGCGGGATGTTTTCTCCTTTGTGTGGGGGGGATACGAGTATGTGAGGAGGGGCTGGATGAGACAAGGGGTACCAGAGGGGGGAAGGGGAGTGCCTGATGTGCCACTTAAGTTAGATGTTCTTTTTTTTTCCTTTTGCTGCAACGGGGTGAAGTTCCCTAGTGGGCACTGGTACCATGTGCTGCTCATGTTTTGGCTATCCTTTCCTTTGAGGAAGTGGGTTAAATGGGAGAACTGGCGGCCAAAAGGGGAGGTTATGCCACCACACTACAGGCAGATGATGGTCTGGGCTAAAAGGCACAAGGAATGCGGGGAAGGTGACCTAGGCCTGGATCATCGGGAACTATACAAGGCAATAGTTGCAAAACAGGGACCTGTGAGAGTTTGCGGGGTGGGCAGGGAGGAGTGGCTGTTTGCGCAGCACAAGGAACTGCCAAACAGACTAAAGGACATCAACTGGCTATGTCTACATAAGAGGATGCCTGTGAGGGACACTTTATATAGGCATGGCCTGTCAAGGCTGCGCTCCTGCCCACGATTAGGTTGTGGCAGAGACGAGGACTTATCTCATGTATTTTGGGGATGTGGGTTTGCAAGAACAATGTGGGGAGAGCTGGGTTTTTTTTTTCCTAAACTGGGGGGACTGTCTTATGAGATGCTGATGCTGGGGGTGGGTCTGAGGGGACGGGGATGGGAGGGTTTTTTGTTGTGGTTGATTCTGTCAATAGGGAAGGCAGCACTGTGGGATGACAGAATGGCATTAATAAGAAGTAATGAGGTGAACAGGGTTGAAGGAGTGGTGGCGAAGGTGAGGGGGGAGGTGCGGCGGATGAAAAGGAGGGAGGAGGAGAGGCATGGGTACCATGCAGCCAAGGAGCGATGGAAGGGAGTGTTAGCTTAGGTAAGAGGGTGGGGAAGGGGGTTGCTATGGTATTGGGTGCATTGGTACAGTCTGTATGTTGTTGTTTGTTTTTTTTGTTGATGAAAATGACAATGTAATGTAATATTGTGTGTTGGTGTGGAATGTGTAATAAAAAAAAAAAAAAAAAATCTGTTCTTATCAGTTTAATATCTGATATGTCCTCTATACGAGGACTACATATTAAGCCGATTTTTAGCTCTGGGAGATGAAAAAGGGGCTTGCTCCGTTCACTCCAAGCATCGACCCGGTATTGCAGCACCTCCGGGAACGGTGCACCCTTCAAATTGTGGAAAATAAAAGAAATGGTTACCTGAATCAGTGGTTTGGTGTTGGAAATGATTTCTGCTTTGAGTAAAACAAGTCTCACCTCCACATAGTTTTGAAGACTGAGGCTTTTGGCAAGTGACTTATGCTTACTCATCAATGGTGCCTTTGTTTTGCAAGTCTGAAATCACTGATTTTAAATTCACTGATCTGTGACGACGGCGCCATCTGCGAACCGTCACCACAAATGCTGTGACTGGGAATACCGTCCCTGCCTCTGTCACCACCAACTCATACTTACCTGGCAGGGGAGATACCATGATCAAGAAGGTGGTTCACCCAGGGCGAGGCTCAGTCATTGCACTGCGACTGTGCTGACCACTGCCAATTCCCCAAATGTGGGAATCTCGACTGCATAATTTGTGGTAGTGGGGGACTGCGTTCGCGCTCTCCCCTGATATTGAAGTCAAAGAAAAACCAGATGTCCCGTTTAATCCTCACTGGAGTCTCCAGTGGAGCAAGTCTCAAATCAGCACTGTCTGAATCCAAAGTGAAATCAACCAGATTTCAGCAGGATTTTACAGGGATTAATCATCACTGCACTGGAGTCTCCAGTGGAGGGAGTCTATAATCAGCAAATCACTGTCTGAATCCAAAGTGAAATCAACTAGATTTCAGGATGAATCATCACTGCACTGGAGTCTCCAGTGGAGCAAGTCTCAAATCAGCAAATCACTGTCTGAATCCAAAGTGAAATCAGCCACATTTCAGCAGGACTTTACACTTTTGCTTGTAAACAAATCAATGATTTTTTGATGGCTGGTGCTGGGGAATGGGTTTGGCATTGGACAACCGCAGCTCAACCAATCCCAACCACAAGAGGGATCACTGTTGCGACTGGGATATAAGGCTGCCTGCCACCTGATTCTGCAACTGACTTTGGTTTCTCTTCAATACGCATAAGTCTTTCGCCTTTTACTAAAGACTTCCGTGGAGAGGAACAACAATGAGTTGACCATATTTTTGGCAGGCTCTGCCAATTGGCGGAGCCTCATGTACTTGTGTGAAAAGAAAATTAGTTGGACAGAGGCTCCTGACAATGGAGCACAAAGTTGTGTTTACTTATCACTGGAGTCCCTAGTCTCAAATCACTGTCTGAATCCAAAGTGAAATCAACCAGATTTCAGCAGGATTTTACAGGGATTAATCATCACTGCACTGGAGTCTCCAGTGGAGCACGTCTCAAATCAGCAAATCACTGTCTGAATTCATTGTGAAATCAACAAGATTTTCAGCAGGACTTTGCAGTGATTAATCGTCACTGGAGTCTCTAGTGGAGCCTTGCAGCAAGTCTCAAATCACTGTCTGAAACAACAGTGAAATCAACCAGATTTCAGCAGGAGTTTACTCTTTTGCTTGTAAACAAATCAATGATTTTTTGATGGCTGGTGCTGGGGAATGGGTTTGGCATTGGACAACCGCAGCTCAACCAATCCCAACCACAAGAGGGATCACTGTTGCGACTGGGATATAAGGCTGCCTGCCACCTGATTCTGCAACTGACTTTGGTTTCTCTTCAATACGCATAAGTCTTTCGCCTTTTACTAAAGACTTCCGTGGAGAGGAACAACAATGAGTTGACCATATTTTTGGCAGGCTCTGCCAATTGGCGGAGCCTCATGTACTTGTGTGAAAAGAAAATTAGTTGGACAGAGGCTCCTGACAATGGAGCACAAAGTTGTGTTTACTTATCACTGGAGTCCCTAGTCTCAAATCACTGTCTGAATCCAAAGTGAAATCAACCAGATTTCAGCAGGATTTTACAGGGATTAATCATCACTGCACTGGAGTCTCCAGTGGAGCACGTCTCAAATCAGCAAATCACTGTCTGAATTCATTGTGAAATCAACAAGATTTTCAGCAGGACTTTGCAGTGATTAATCGTCACTGGAGTCTCTAGTGGAGCCTTGCAGCAAGTCTCAAATCACTGTCTGAAACAACAGTGAAATCAACCAGATTTCAGCAGGAGTTTACTCTTTTGCTTGTAAACAAATCAATGATTTTCGCGGA
Source organism: Gasterosteus aculeatus (assembly GCF_964276395.1). Classification (NCBI taxonomy): domain Eukaryota; kingdom Metazoa; phylum Chordata; class Actinopteri; order Perciformes; family Gasterosteidae; genus Gasterosteus; species Gasterosteus aculeatus. The sequence continues at coordinate 19,781,446 of NC_135703.1, forward strand.
CGGGGGCAGCGTGGGGAGTGGGTTGCTAAGTAGCAAGCGACTGCTACGCCCAGTTGAAAGGACCGCACCCCGACAATTGAGCAATGTGCTGGTACGTTGGGTCTGCAAACAAACAGTTAGGTGTTATCGCTTCTCGGCCTTTTGGCTAAGATCAAGTGTAGTATCTGTTCTTATCAGTTTAATATCTGATATGTCCTCTATACGAGGACTACATATTAATCCGATTTTTAGCTCTGGGAGATGAAAAAGGGGCTTGCTCCGTTCACTCCAAGCATCGACCCGGTATTGCAGCACCTCCGGGAACGGTGCACCCTTCAAATTGTGGAAAATAAAAGAAATGGTTACCTGAATCAGTGGTTTGGTGTTGGAAATGATTTCTGCTTTGAGTAAAACAAGTCTCACCTCCACATAGTTTTGAAGACTGAGGCTTTTGGCAAGTGACTTATGCTTACTCATCAATGGTGCCTTTGTTTTGCAAGTCTGAAATCACTGATTTTAAATTCACTGATCTGTGAAGACGGCGCCATCTGCGAACCGTCACCACAAATGCTGTGACTGGGAATACCGTCCCTGCCTCTGTCACCACCAACTCATACTTACCTGGCAGGGGAGATACCATGATCAAGAAGGTGGTTCACCCAGGGCGAGGCTCAGTCATTGCACTGCGACTGTGCTGACCACTGCCAATTCCCCAAATGTGGGAATCTCGACTGCATAATTTGTGGTAGTGGGGGACTGCGTTCGCGCTCTCCCCTGATATTGAAGTCAAAGAAAAACCAGATGTCCCGTTTAATCCTCACTGGAGTCTCCAGTGGAGCAAGTCTCAAATCAGCACTGTCTGAATCCAAAGTGAAATCAACCAGATTTCAGCAGGATTTTACAGGGATTAATCATCACTGCACTGGAGTCTCCAGTGGAGGGAGTCTATAATCAGCAAATCACTGTCTGAATCCAAAGTGAAATCAACCAGATTTCAGGATGAATCATCACTGCACTGGAGTCTCCAGTGGAGCAAGTCTCAAATCAGCAAATCACTGTCTGAATCCAAAGTGAAATCAGCCACATTTCAGCAGGACTTTACACTTTTGCTTGTAAACAAATCAATGATTTTTTGATGGCTGGTGCTGGGGAATGGGTTTGGCATTGGACAACCGCAGCTCAACCAATCCCAACCACAAGAGGGATCACTGTTGCGACTGGGATATAAGGCTGCCTGCCACCTGATTCTGCAACTGACTTTGGTTTCTCTTCAATACGCATAAGTCTTTCGCCTTTTACTAAAGACTTCCGTGGAGAGGAACAACAATGAGTTGACCATATTTTTGGCAGGCTCTGCCAATTGGCGGAGCCTCATGTACTTGTGTGAAAAGAAAATTAGTTGGACAGAGGCTCCTGACAATGGAGCACAAAGTTGTGTTTACTTATCACTGGAGTCCCTAGTCTCAAATCACTGTCTGAATCCAAAGTGAAATCAACCAGATTTCAGCAGGATTTTACAGGGATTAATCATCACTGCACTGGAGTCTCCAGTGGAGCACGTCTCAAATCAGCAAATCACTGTCTGAATTCATTGTGAAATCAACAAGATTTTCAGCAGGACTTTGCAGTGATTAATCGTCACTGGAGTCTCTAGTGGAGCCTTGCAGCAAGTCTCAAATCACTGTCTGAAACAACAGTGAAATCAACCAGATTTCAGCAGGAGTTTACTCTTTTGCTTGTAAACAAATCAATGATTTTCGCGGACGGGGGCAGCGTGGGGAGTGGGTTGCTAAGTAGCAAGCGACTGCTACGCCCAGTTGAAAGGACCGCACCCCGACAATTGAGCAATGTGCTGGTACGTTGGGTCTGCAAACAAACAGTTAGGTGTTATCGCTTCTCGGCCTTTTGGCTAAGATCAAGTGTAGTGGTTGGTGCTAAAGCTGTGCGGTGTATGGAGCTTGGTGGATAAAGTTGCGGGAGTCCCGTCCTCACACAGGCTATCATGTCTGCAGGACTTAGGAACTCGGTGCGATTCACTTGGAAGGTTAAAGAAGATGAGAAACATGGGAAGAGGGAATGGTTCGTGCGTACGGTCGTGGTGGGATCACTGAAGATTGACCCCGCCCACGTATACTGCCTGCAGTGGAATGCAGCAGGAGGTGGTTTTGACCTGACTCTACACAGCCAAGCAGTGTATGAGAGGGTGATGGAGACAGCGAGGGAAAAGGCGGAAGAAGAGCCCTTTTCAAAGTTTCGGGTGGAGGCTCTTTGCAAGAGGAACTTGAAGATTGTGACGGTCCACATGTACAACCCATATGTGGGGGACGAGACGGTCATATCCTGGTTGTCGAGGTATGGGAAGGTGGAGTCGGCGGTGAGATACCTGAGGGACAGTTTCGGCATCTGGTCAGGGCGGAGACAATTCAAAGTTCTCCTCGAGGACAACCCCGGCGGAGGCGGTGGGCTGCGGCATCCTCCAGCCTACTTCAGCATTGGTGAGGACAGGGGTTTCCTCTTTTACTCCGGCCAGCCCAGTTTCTGCAGGCAATGCCGCAGCTTTGGGCACATGGCGACGGACTGCACCGAAGGGCGATGCTGGAACTGTGGTGGAAGGGGACACAGCGTGGCCACGTGCGGGGCCCCAAAGACGTGCCATGGATGCGGAGGAGAGGGGCACATTGTCCGCGACTGCACAACCACAACCCGTAGCTACGCAGAGGTAGCAGTGCAGGGGGAGGTCTCTGTCCTCACCCCGTTGGAGGAGGCACTACAGTCGCTCTCTGGAGAGGAGGGAAGGGCTGCTGCACGGGACGAGTCTGCGACTGACCACATCGGCGCAAACGAAACGGAGGAGCGGATGGACACACAAGTGGTTGTGAGCCTGGGAGACTCTCTGCCACTGGTGGGGTCCTGGGCAGACTGTGTGATCAGCTCGGAGGAGGAGGACACCAGGAAAGAGACAATCCAGGGGGTCAGGAAGAGGAGCAGTTCATCCAGGGGTGAGCAGGCTGAGTCTTCGGCAGAAGCAACCGAGGCTGGACCACAGGTGCACAGGTCGAGAAGGAGGAAGAAGAAGCTGGCAGACGGCCGTGCGATGGGGGAGAGCCGGGAACCCCCAGGATCCGAGTCGGAGGGTAGGAGCCAACAGGCTTCTGTGGAGATTTCATCGGGTGGTGCAGGAATGGAGAAAACCGGGGGGACTCCGCGGAGGGAGCCGCCCCAGGACGTTTCTCAAAGCCCGGTACTGCAGGAATATGTTGCCAACAATGATCAACTGGAAGATGGTTGCTTGCCAACAGAGGGTAAAGGGGGGGGGGGGGGCACATTTGTGAAGTATTGAATGGCCTTGTTTTCAGTGGTGACCATAAATGTCAGGGGTATGAGAAATATTGTGAAAAGGGCGAGTGTTTTCCAATACCTGTTACAGACGCCCCTACATGTTTGCTTTCTGCAGGAAGTGCATCTAAAGGATGGTGGGGATGTCAGGGAGTTTTCGGAGGGCTGGCTCAAGGGTGAGTCGAGATGGGGTGTAGGGGGGGTACACTCCTCAGGGGTGGGAATCCTGTTTGGAAATAAAGATTTCCAGGTCCGGGACAGCTTCTCAGTAGTGCAGGGGAGGGTACTGGTGGTGGATGCATTATGGAGGGGGGTTTTCTTTAGATTTATCAATGTGTATGCACCAGCGGAGCCGAAAGGACGTAAGGCCCTTTTTATTGCACTTAAGGAGGTGTGTGTCACGAATAAGGTGGTGGTTCTAGGGGGGGATTTCAACGTCTCTTTGGAGGGGACAGGGGATTTCAGTCGGCCGTATTTGGAAGAGGTGGTGCAGGCTTTCATGCTGAAGGATGGGTACAGGGCAGTCGAGCCGGCAAGGGAGGGCATCACTTGGTCGAATACACGGGGTTCCCGTACTCGGATTGATTTTGTTTTTGTGCCTGCTGTGGCTGCTGTACGGAGGGCCGTTGTGGGACCAGTGTGGTTCTCAGACCACAACCAACTTGAGGTGGCCTTTTCGGTGGCGGCCCCAATTTTTGGAAGGGGTTACTGGAAGTTGAATTGTGGGGTTTTGGAGGAGGAGGCTTTCCGTAGAGCCTTCACTTTACACTATGAGGGGTGGGTCTCACTGAAGCCTTTTTTTGACAATATTGTGGAGTGGTGGGAATATGTGAAGGTAAACGCCAGGGAGTTGACTGTGGGATATTGTTCACAACGAGCGAGGGAGGAGAAGGGGGGGTTTAGGAGGCTCCAAAGGGAGCTGCAGGCTATGATGGAGGCGGAGAACAAGGGGGAAAGAAGGGATAAGCAGAGGGAGAGGGAGGTGAGGGGGAATTTGGGCCTATACTTTAAGGGAAAAGCTGATGGGTTACTGAGGAGATGTGGGAGGGAATCCATCAATGTAGCAGAGACCTGTTCGCCCATGTTTTTTAAACAGGTGAGGGCTGCCCGGGCAAGAGCGTGCATTCCGGGGCTACGGGGGAAGGATGGTGACCTTGTCTCAGATCCGGAGGGGATGGTTGGGGTTGCCTCCAATTTTTTTGGGGACGCCATGGGGCCACAAGAGGTGGAAGAACCGGAGGAAGGAGGTTTTTTGAAGGGGCTTGAGGCTAGGGTGCCAAGGGAAGTGGTGGAGGCCCTAGAACGCCCGGTGGGTCTCGCAGAGTTGGAGGGAGCTATGAAAGGTTTGGGAGGGGGAAAGGTGCCGGGGATTGATGGGTTACCAAAAGAATTTTATGCGGCGTTCTGGGGGATCCTGGGGAAGGATTTTTTAGAAGTGGTGGGTGCAGTGCTGGAAGGGGGGCTGTTGGGGAGGACAATGAGGGAGGGGGTGTTGATCTTGCTACATAAAAAAGGGGAAAAAGAAGACTTGGGTAATTTCAGGCCGATAACTCTTCTCTGTGCTGATTATAAGATCATCGCTAGAGTGTTGGCCGGACGACTCCGATCTGCTCTACCTCATGTGGTAAATGAGGATCAGACGTGTGGGGTGGAGGGGAGACGCATCCAATGGAATTTAGGGCTGGTGAGGGATTGCATTCACTGGGTGGAGGAACGTGGGGTCCCTCTGATGCTGGTGGGGTTGGACATGGAAAAGGCGTTTGATAGGGTGAACCAAGGTTTTTTGGCAGCTGTGTTAGAGAGGATGGGTTTTGGACCAATTTTTCGGAGGTGGTTAGGGATCATGTACACGGGGGTTGGGAGTAGGGTGGTTGTGAATGGGCATATGGGGGTTTTGGTGTCACAGCAGACGGGAGTGAGGCAAGGATGTCCACTCTCGCCACTGCTTTTTGTTATATATATTGAACCGCTAGCTGCAGCTATTCGGGCGGACGCGGGCGTGAAGGGATTGCGCCTTCCAGGGGGTGGAGAGAGGGATTTGAGGATATCCCAGTACGCGGATGACATGACGCTCTTTTTAACAACGAAGGGCTCCTTGCTCCGTGCTTTGGACGTCTTGGGGTCCTTTTCAAAAGTATCCGGGGCAAGGGTCAATGTCGGAAAATCCAAGGTTAAATATTTTGGACCTTGGAAGGGGAGGGGAGGGGGGCTGTTTGGATTGTCGGAGTGCGAGGGTCCAATGAGAATACTGGGGGTGGATTTTGAAGACAGCGAGAGTGGGCCGCTGAACTGGAGGAGGCGCCTGGCAGCACTAAGGTCACGAATAGGACTGTGGAAGGCCCGACGTTTGTCTTTAACTGGGAGGGTTTTGGTGGTGAAAGCGGACATTTTGCCGTCAATGATTTACCTGGCGTACGTTTTCCCCCTGCCACCGGAGTATAGGAGAAGATTAGTGCGGGATGTTTTCTCCTTTGTGTGGGGGGGATACGAGTATGTGAGGAGGGGCTGGATGAGACAAGGGGTACCAGAGGGGGGAAGGGGAGTGCCTGATGTGCCACTTAAGTTAGATGTTCTTTTCTTTTCCTTTTGCTGCAACGGGGTGAAGTTCCCTAGTAGGCACTGGTACCATGTGCTGCTCATGTTTTGGCTATCCTTTCCTTTGAGGAAGTGGGTTAAATGGGAGAACGGGCGGCCAAAAGGGGAGGTTATGCCACCACACTACAGGCAGATGATGGGCTGGGCTAAAAGGCACAAGGAATGCGGGGAAGGTGACCTAGGCCTGGATCATCGGGAACTATACAAGGCAATAGTTGCAAAACAGGGACCTGTGAGAGTTTGCGGGGTGGGCAGGGAGGAGTGGCTGTTTGCGCAGCACAAGGAACTGCCAAACAGACTAAAGGACATCAACTGGCTATGTCTACATAAGAGGATGCCTGTGAGGGACACTTTATATAGGCATGGCCTGTCAAGGCTGCGCTCCTGCCCACGATTAGGTTGTGGCAGAGACGAGGACTTATCTCATGTATTTTGGGGATGTGGGTTTGCAAGAACAATGTGGGGAGAGCTGGGTTTTTTTTTTCCTAAACTGGGGGGACTGTGTTATGAGATGCTGATGCTGGGGGTGGGTCTGAGGGGACGGGGATGGGAGGGTTTTTTGTTGTGGTTGATTCTGTCAATAGGGAAGGCAGCACTGTGGGATGACAGAATGGCATTAATAAGAAGTAATGAGGTGAACAGGGTTGAAGGAGTGGTGGCGAAGGTGAGGGGGGAGGTGCGGCGGATGAAAAGGAGGGAGGAGGAGAGGCATGGGTACCATGCAGCCAAGGAGCGATGGAAGGGAGTGTTAGCTTAGGTAAGAGGGTGGGGAAGGGGGTTGCTATGGTATTGGGTGCATTGGTACAGTCTGTATGTTGTTGTTTTTTTGTGTTGATGAAAATGACAATGTAATGTAATATTGTGTGTTGGTGTGGAATGTGTAATAAAAAAAAAAATTAAAAAAAAAATCTGTTCTTATCAGTAAAAAAAAAAAAAAAAAAAAAAAAAAATCTGTTCTTATCAGTTTAATATCTGATATGTCCTCTATACGAGGACTACATATTAAGCCGATTTTTAGCTCTGGGAGATGAAAAAGGGGCTTGCTCCGTTCACTCCAAGCATCGACCCGGTATTGCAGCACCTCCGGGAACGGTGCACCCTTTAAATTGTGGAAAATAAAAGAAATGGTTACCTGAATCAGTGGTGTGGTGTTGGAAATGATTTCTGCTTTGAGTAAAACAAGTCTCACCTCCACATAGTTTTGAAGACTGAGGCTTTTGGCAAGTGACTTATGCTTACTCATCAATGGTGCCTTTGTTTTGCAAGTCTGAAATCACTGATTTTAAATTCACTGATCTGTGAAGACGGCGCCATCTGCGAACCGTCACCACAAATGCTGTGACTGGGAATACCGTCCCTGCCTCTGTCACCACCAACTCATACTTACCTGGCAGGGGAGATACCATGATCAAGAAGGTGGTTCACCCAGGGCGAGGCTCAGTCATTGCACTGCGACTGTGCTGACCACTGCGAATTCCCCAAATGTGGGAATCTCGACTGCATAATTTGTGGTAGTGGGGGACTGCGTTCGCGCTCTCCCCTGATATTGAAGTCAAAGAAAAACCAGATGTCCCGTTTAATCCTCACTGGAGTCTCCAGTGGAGCAAGTCTCAAATCAGCACTGTCTGAATCCAAAGTGAAATCAACCAGATTTCAGCAGGATTTTACAGGGATTAATCATCACTGCACTGGAGTCTCCAGTGGAGGGAGTCTATAATCAGCAAATCACTGTCTGAATCCAAAGTGAAATCAACCAGATTTCAGCAGGATTTTACAGGGATTAATCATCACTGCACTGGAGTCTCCAGTGGAGGGAGTCTATAATCAGCAAATCACTGTCTGAATCCAAAGTGAAATCAGCCACATTTCAGCAGGACTTTACACTTTTGCTTGTAAACAAATCAATGATTTTTTGATGGCTGGTGCTGGGGAATGGGTTTGGCATTGGACAACCGCAGCTCAACCAATCCCAACCACAAGAGGGATCACTGTTGCGACTGGGATATAAGGCTGCCTGCCACCTGATTCTGCAACTGACTTTGGTTTCTCTTCAATACGCATAAGTCTTTCGCCTTTTACTAAAGACTTCCGTGGAGAGGAACAACAATGAGTTGACCATATTTTTGGCAGGCTCTGCCAATTGGCGGAGCCTCATGTACTTGTGTGAAAAGAAAATTAGTTGGACAGAGGCTCCTGACAATGGAGCACAAAGTTGTGTTTACTTATCACTGGAGTCCCTAGTCTCAAATCACTGTCTGAATCCAAAGTGAAATCAACCAGATTTCAGCAGGATTTTACAGGGATTAATCATCACTGCACTGGAGTCTCCAGTGGAGCACGTCTCAAATCAGCAAATCACTGTCTGAATTCATTGTGAAATCAACAAGATTTTCAGCAGGACTTTGCAGTGATTAATCGTCACTGGAGTCTCTAGTGGAGCCTTGCAGCAAGTCTCAAATCACTGTCTGAAACAACAGTGAAATCAACCAGATTTCAGCAGGATTTTACAGGGATTAATCATCACTGCACTGGAGTCTCCAGTGGAGCACGTCTCAAATCAGCAAATCACTGTCTGAATTCATTGTGAAATCAACAAGATTTTCAGCAGGACTTTGCAGTGATTAATCATCACTGGAGTCTCTAGTGGAGCCTTGCAGCAAGTCTCAAATCACTGTCTGAAACAACAGTGAAATCAACCAGATTTCAGCAGGAGTTTACTCTTTTGCTTGTAAACAAATCAATGATTTTCGCGGAAGGGGGCAGCGTGGGGAGTGGGTTGCTAAGTAGCAAGCGACTGCTACGCCCAGTTGAAAGGACCGCACCCCGACAATTGAGCAATGTGCTGGTACGTTGGGTCTGCAAACAAACAGTTAGGTGTTATCGCTTCTCGGCCTTTTGGCTAAGATCAAGTGTAGTATCTGTTCTTATCAGTTTAATATCTGATATGTCCTCTATACGAGGACTACATATTAAGCCGATTTTTAGCTCTGGGAGATGAAAAAGGGGCTTCCTCCGTTCACTCCAAGCATCGACCCGGTATTGCAGCACCTCCGGGAACGGTGCACCCTTCAAATTGTGGAAAATAAAAGAAATGGTTACCTGAATCAGTGGTTTGGTGTTGGAAATGATTTCTGCTTTGAGTAAAACAAGTCTCACCTCCACATAGTTTTGAAGACTGAGGCTTTTGGCAAGTGACTTATGCTTACTCATCAATGGTGCCTTTGTTTTGCAAGTCTGAAATCACTGATTTTAAATTCACTGATCTGTGACGACGGCGCCATCTGCGAACCGTCACCACAAATGCTGTGACTGGGAATACCGTCCCTGCCTCTGTCACCACCAACTCATACTTACCTGGCAGGGGAGATACCATGATCAAGAAGGTGGTTCACCCAGGGCGAGGCTCAGTCATTGCACTGCGACTGTGCTGACCACTGCGAATTCCCCAAATGTGGGAATCTCGACTGCATAATTTGTGGTAGTGGGGGACTGCGTTCGCGCTCTCCCCTGATATTGAAGTCAAAGAAAAACCAGATGTCCCGTTTAATCCTCACTGGAGTCTCCAGTGGAGCAAGTCTCAAATCAGCACTGTCTGAATCCAAAGTGAAATCAACCAGATTTCAGCAGGATTTTACAGGGATTAATCATCACTGCACTGGAGTCTCCAGTGGAGGGAGTCTATAATCAGCAAATCACTGTCTGAATCCAAAGTGAAATCAACCAGATTTCAGGATGAATCATCACTGCACTGGAGTCTCCAGTGGAGCAAGTCTCAAATCAGCAAATCACTGTCTGAATCCAAAGTGAAATCAGCCACATTTCAGCAGGACTTTACACTTTTGCTTGTAAACAAATCAATGATTTTTTGATGGCTGGTGCTGGGGAATGGGTTTGGCATTGGACAACCGCAGCTCAACCAATCCCAACCACAAGAGGGATCACTGTTGCGACTGGGATATAAGGCTGCCTGCCACCTGATTCTGCAACTGACTTTGGTTTCTCTTCAATACGCATAAGTCTTTCGCCTTTTACTAAAGACTTCCGTGGAGAGGAACAACAATGAGTTGACCATATTTTTGGCAGGCTCTGCCAATTGGCGGAGCCTCATGTACTTGTGTGAAAAGAAAATTAGTTGGACAGAGGCTCCTGACAATGGAGCACAAAGTTGTGTTTACTTATCACTGGAGTCCCTAGTCTCAAATCACTGTCTGAATCCAAAGTGAAATCAACCAGATTTCAGCAGGATTTTACAGGGATTAATCATCACTGCACTGGAGTCTCCAGTGGAGCACGTCTCAAATCAGCAAATCACTGTCTGAATTCATTGTGAAATCAACAAGATTTTCAGCAGGACTTTGCAGTGATTAATCGTCACTGGAGTCTCTAGTGGAGCCTTGCAGCAAGTCTCAAATCACTGTCTGAAACAACAGTGAAATCAACCAGATTTCAGCAGGATTTTACAGGGATTAATCATCACTGCACTGGAGTCTCCAGTGGAGCACGTCTCAAATCAGCAAATCACTGTCTGAATTCATTGTGAAATCAACAAGATTTTCAGCAGGACTTTGCAGTGATTAATCATCACTGGAGTCTCTAGTGGAGCCTTGCAGCAAGTCTCAAATCACTGTCTGAAACAACAGTGAAATCAACCAGATTTCAGCAGGAGTTTACTCTTTTGCTTGTAAACAAATCAATGATTTTCGCGGAAGGGGGCAGCGTGGGGAGTGGGTTGCTAAGTAGCAAGCGACTGCTACGCCCAGTTGAAAGAACCGCACCCCGACAATTGAGCAATGTGCTGGTACGTTGGGTCTGCAAACAAACAGTTAGGTGTTATCGCTTCTCGGCCTTTTGGCTAAGATCAAGTGTAGTGGTTGGTGCTAAAGCTGTGCGGTGTATGGAGCTTGGTGGATAAAGTTGCTGGAGTCCCGTCCTCACACGGGCTATCATGTCTGCAGGACTTAGGAACTCGGTGCGATTCACTTGGAAGGTTAAAGAAGATGAGAAACATGGGAAGAGGGAATGGTTCGTGCGTACGGTCGTGGTGGGAGCACTGAAGATTGACCCCGCCCACGTATACTGCCTGCAGTGGAATGCAGCAGGAGGTGGTTTTGACCTGACTCTACACAGCCAAGCAGTGTATGAGAGGGTGATGGAGACAGCGAGGGAAAAGGCAGAAGAAGAGCCCTTTTCAAAGTTTCGGGTGGAGGCTCTTTGCAAGAGGAACTTGAAGATTGTGACGGTCCACATGTACAACCCATACGTGGGGGACGAGATGGTCATATCCTGGTTGTCGAGGTATGGGAAGGTGGAGTCGGCGGTGAGATACCTGAGGGACAGTTTCGGCATCTGGTCAGGGCGGAGACAATTCAAAGTTCTCCTCGAGGACAACCCCGGCGGAGGCGGTGGGCTGCGGCATCCTCCAGCCTACTTCAGCATTGGTGAGGACAGGGGTTTCCTCTTTTACTCCGGCCAGCCCAGTTTCTGCAGGCAATGCCGCAGCTTTGGGCACATGGCGACGGACTGCACCGAAGGGCGATGCCGGAACTGTGGTGGAAGGGGACACAGCGTGGCCACGTGCGGGGCCCCAAAGACGTGCCATGGATGCGGAGGAGAGGGGCACATTGTCCGCGACTGCACAACCACAACCCGTAGCTACGCAGAGGTAGCAGTGCAGGGGGAGGTCTCTGTCCTCACCCCGTTGGAGGAGGCACTACAGTCGCTCTCTGGAGAGGAGGGAAGGGCTGCTGCACGGGACGAGTCTGCGACTGACCACATCGGCGCAAACGAAACGGAGGAGCGGATGGACACACAAGTGGTTGTGAGCCTGGGAGACTCTCTGCCACTGGTGGGGTCCTGGGCAGACTGTGTGATCAGCTCGGAGGAGGAGGACACCAGGAAAGAGACAATCCAGGGGGTCAGGAAGAGGAGCAGTTCATCCAGGGGTGAGCAGGCTGAGTCTTCGGCAGAAGCAACCGAGGCTGGACCACAGGTGCACAGGTCGAGAAGGAGGAAGAAGAAGCTGGCAGACGGCCGTGCGATGGGGGAGATCCGGGAACCCCCAGGATCCGAGTCGGAGGGTAGGAGCCAACAGGCTTCTGTGGAGATTTCATCGGGTGGTGCAGGAATGGAGAAAACCGGGGGGACTCCGCGGAGGGAGCCGCCCCAGGACGTTTCTCAAAGCCCGGTACTGCAGGAATATGTTGCCAACAATGATCAACTGGAAGATGGTTGCTTGCCAACAGAGGGTAAAGGGGGGGGGGGGGGGCACATTTGTGAAGTATTGAATGGCCTTGTTTTCAGTGGTGACCATAAATGTCAGGGGTATGAGAAATATTGTGAAAAGGGCGAGTGTTTTCCAATACCTGTTACAGATGCCCCTACATGTTTGCTTTCTGCAGGAAGTGCATCTAAAGGATGGTGGGGATGTCAGGGAGTTTTCGGAGGGCTGGCTCAAGGGTGAGTCGAGATGGGGAGTAGGGGGGGTACACTCCTCAGGGGTGGGAATCCTGTTTGGAAATAAAGATTTCCAGGTCCGGGACAGCTTCTCAGTAGTGCAGGGGAGGGTACTGGTGGTGGATGCATTATGGAGGGGGGTTTTCTTTAGAATTATTAATGTGTATGCACCAGCGGAGCCGAAAGGACGTAAGGCCCTTTTTATTGCACTTATGGAGGTGTGTGTCACAAATAAGGTGGTGGTTCTAGGGGGGGATTTCAACGTCTCTTTGGAGGGGACAGGGGATTTCAGTCGGCCGTATTTGGAAGAGGTGGTGCAAGCATTCATGCTGAAGGATGGGTACAGGGCAGTCGAGCCGACAAGGGAGGGCACCACTTGGTCGAATACACGGGGTTCCCGTAGTCGGATTGATTTTGTTTTTGTGCCTGCTGTGGCTGCTGTACGGAGGGCCGTTGTGGGACCAGTGTGGTTCTCAGACCACAACCAACTTGAGGTGGCCTTTTCGGTGGCGGCCCCAATTTTTGGAAGGAGTTACTGGAAGTTGAATTGTGGGGTTTTGGAGGAGGAGGCTTTCCGTAGAGCCTTCACTTTACACTATGAGGGGTGGGTCTCACTGAAGCCTTTTTTTGACAATATTGTGGAGTGGTGGGAATATGTGAAGGTAAACGCCAGGGAGTTGACGGTGGGATATTGTTCACAACGAGCGAGGGAGGAGAAGGGGGGGTTTAGGAGACTCCAAAGGGAGCTGCAGGCTATGATGGAGGCGGAGAACAAGGGGGAAAGAAGGGATAAGCAGAGGGAGAGGGAGGTGAGGGAGAATTTGGGCCTATACTTTAAGGGGAAAGCTGATGGGTTACTGAGGAGATGTGGGAGGGAATCCATCAATGTAGCAGAGACCTGTACGCCTATGTTTTTTAAACAGGTGAGGGCTGCCCGGGCAAGAGCGTGCATTCCGGGGCTACGGGGGAAGGATGGTAACCTTGTCTCAGATCCAGAAGGGATGGTTGGGGTTGCCTCCAATTTTTTTGGGAACGCCATGGGGCCACAAGAGGTGGAAGAACCAGAGGAAGGAGGTTTTTTGAAGGGGCTTGAGGCTAGGGTGCCAAGGGAAGTGGTGGAGGCCCTAGAACGCCCGGTGGGTCTCGCAGAGTTGGAGGGAGCGATGAAAGGTTTGGGAGGGGGAAAGGTGCCGGGGATTGATGGGTTACCAAAAGAATTTTATGCGGCGTTCTGGGGGATCCTGGGGAAGGATTTTTTAGAAGTGGTGGGTGCAGTGCTGGAAGGGGGGCTGTTGGGGAGGACAATGAGGGAGGGTGTGTTGACCTTGCTACATAAGAAAGGGGAAAAAGAAGACTTGGGTAATTTCAGGCCGATAACTCTCCTCTGTGCTGATTATAAGATCATCGCTAGAGTGTTGGCCGGACGACTCCGATCTGCTCTACCTCATGTGGTAAATGAGGATCAGACGTGTGGGGTGGAGGGGAGACGCATCCAATGGAATTTGGGGCTGGTGAGGGATTGCATTCACTGGGTGGAGGAACGTGGGGTCCCTCTGATGCTGGTGGGGTTGGACATGGAAAAGGCGTTTGATAGGGTGAACCAAGGTTTTTTGGCAGCTGTGTTAGAGAGGATGGGTTTTGGACCAATTTTTCGGAGGTGGTTAGGGATCATGTACACGGGGGTTGGGAGTAGGGTGGTTGTGAATGGGCATATGGGGGTTTTGGTGTCACAGCAGACGGGAGTGAGGCAAGGATGTCCACTCTCGCCACTGCTTTTTGTTATATATATTGAACCGCTAGCTGCAGCTATTCGGGCGGACGCGGGCGTGAAGGGATTGCGCCTTCCAGGGGGTGGAGAGAGGGATTTGAGGATATCCCAGTACGCGGATGACATGACGCTCTTTTTAACAACGAAGGGCTCCTTGCTCCGTGCTTTGGACGTCTTGGGGTCCTTTTCAAAAGTATCCGGGGCAAGGGTCAATGTCGGAAAATCCAAGGTTAAATATTTTGGACCTTGGAAGGGGAGGGGAGGAGGGCTGTTTGGATTGTCGGAGTGCGAGGGTCCAATGAGAATACTGGGGGTGGATTTTGAAGACAGCGAGAGTGGGCCGCTGAACTGGAGGAGGCGCCTGGCAGCACTAAGGTCACGAATAGGACTGTGGAAGGCCCGACGTTTGTCTTTAACTGGGAGGGTTTTGGTGGTGAAAGCGGACATTTTGCCGTCAATGATTTACCTGGCGTACGTTTTCCCCCTGCCACCGGAGTATAGGAGAAGATTAGTGCGGGATGTTTTCTCCTTTGTGTGGGGGGGATACGAGTATGTGAGGAGGGGCTGGATGAGACAAGGGGTACCAGAGGGGGGAAGGGGAGTGCCTGATGTGCCACTTAAGTTAGATGTTCTTTTCTTTTCCTTTTGCTGCAACGGGGTGAAGTTTCCTAGTGGGCACTGGTACCATGTGCTGCTCATGTTTTGGCTATCCTTTCCTTTGAGGAAGTGGGTTAAATGGGAGAACGGGCGGCCAAAAGGGGAGGTTATGCCACCACACTACAGGCAGATGATGGGCTGGGCTAAAAGGCACAAGGAATGCGGGGAAGGTGACCTAGGCCTGGATCATCGGGAACTATACAAGGCAATAGTTGCAAAACAGGGACCTGTGAGAGTTTGCGGGGTGGGCAGGGAGGAGTGGCTGTTTGCGCAGCACAAGGAACTGCCAAACAGACTAAAGGACATCAACTGGCTATGTCTGCATAAGAGGATGCCTGTGAGGGACACTTTATATAGGCATGGCCTGTCAAGGCTGCGCTCCTGCCCACGATTAGGTTGTGGCAGAGACGAGGACTTATCTCATGTATTTTGGGGATGTGGGTTTGCAAGAACAATGTGGGGAGAGCTGGGTTTTTTTTTTCCTAAACTGGGGGGACTGTCTTATGAGATGCTGATGCTGGGGGTGGGTCTGAGGGGACGGGGATGGGAGGGTTTTTTGTTGTGGTTGATTCTGTCAATAGGGAAGGCAGCACTGTGGGATGACAGAATGGCATTAATACGAAGTAATGAGGTGAACAGGGTTGAAGGAGTGGTGGCGAAGGTGAGGGGGGAGGTGCGGCGGATGAAAAGGAGGGAGGAGGAGAGGCATGGGTACCATGCAGCCAAGGAGCGATGGAAGGGAGTGTTAGCTTAGGTAAGAGGGTGGGGAAGGGGGTTGCTATGGTATTGGGTGCATTGGTACAGTCTGTATGTTGTTGTTTTTTGGTGTTGATGAAAATGACAATGTAATGTAATATTGTGTGTTGGTGTGGAATGTGTAATAAAAAAAAAAAAAAATCTGTTCTTATCAGTTTAATATCTGATATGTCCTCTATACGAGGACTACATATTAAGCAGATTTTTAGCTCTGGGAGATGAAAAAGGGGCTTGCTCCGTTCACTCCAAGCATCGACCCGGTATTGCAGCACCTCCGGGAACGGTGCACCCTTCAAATTGTGGAAAATAAAAGAAATGGTTACCTGAATCAGTGGTTTGGTGTTGGAAATGATTTCTGCTTTGAGTAAAACAAGTCTCACCTCCACATAGTTTTGAAGACTGAGGCTTTTGGCAAGTGACTTATGCTTACTCATCCGTGGTGCCTTTGTTTTGCAAGTCTGAAATCACTGATTTTAAATTCACTGATCTGTGAAGACGGCGCCATCTGCGAACCGTCACCACAAATGCTGTGACTGGGAATACCGTCCCTGCCTCTGTCACCACCAACTCATACTTACCTGGCAGGGGAGATACCATGATCAAGAAGGTGGTTCACCCAGGGCGAGGCTCAGTCATTGCACTGCGACTGTGCTGACCACTGCCAATTCCCCAAATGTGGGAATCTCGACTGCATAATTTGTGGTAGTGGGGGACTGCGTTCGCGCTCTCCCCTGATATTGAAGTCAAAGAAAAACCAGATGTCCCGTTTAATCCTCACTGGAGTCTCCAGTGGAGCAAGTCTCAAATCAGCACTGTCTGAATCCAAAGTGAAATCAACCAGATTTCAGCAGGATTTTACAGGGATTAATCATCACTGCACTGGAGTCTCCAGTGGAGGGAGTCTATAATCAGCAAATCACTGTCTGAATCCAAAGTGAAATCAACCAGATTTCAGGATGAATCATCACTGCACTGGAGTCTCCAGTGGAGCAAGTCTCAAATCAGCAAATCACTGTCTGAATCCAAAGTGAAATCAGCCACATTTCAGCAGGACTTTACACTTTTGCTTGTAAACAAATCAATGATTTTTTGATGGCTGGTGCTGGGGAATGGGTTTGGCATTGGACAACCGCAGCTCAACCAATCCCAACCACAAGAGGGATCACTGTTGCGACTGGGATATAAGGCTGCCTGCCACCTGATTCTGCAACTGACTTTGGTTTCTCTTCAATACGCATAAGTCTTTCGCCTTTTACTAAAGACTTCCGTGGAGAGGAACAACAATGAGTTGACCATATTTTTGGCAGGCTCTGCCAATTGGCGGAGCCTCATGTACTTGTGTGAAAAGAAAATTAGTTGGACAGAGGCTCCTGACAATGGAGCACAAAGTTGTGTTTACTTATCACTGGAGTCCCTAGTCTCAAATCACTGTCTGAATCCAAAGTGAAATCAACCAGATTTCAGCAGGATTTTACAGGGATTAATCATCACTGCACTGGAGTCTCCAGTGGAGCACGTCTCAAATCAGCAAATCACTGTCTGAATTCATTGTGAAATCAACAAGATTTTCAGCAGGACTTTGCAGTGATTAATCGTCACTGGAGTCTCTAGTGGAGCCTTGCAGCAAGTCTCAAATCACTGTCTGAAACAACAGTGAAATCAACCAGATTTCAGCAGGAGTTTACTCTTTTGCTTGTAAACAAATCAATGATTTTCGCGGACGGGGGCAGCGTGGGGAGTGGGTTGCTAAGTAGCAAGCGACTGCTACGCCCAGTTGAAAGGACCGCACCCCGACAATTGAGCAATGTGCTGGTACGTTGGGTCTGCAAACAAACAGTTAGGTGTTATCGCTTCTCGGCCTTTTGGCTAAGATCAAGTGTAGTATCTGTTCTTATCAGTTTAATATCTGATATGTCCTCTATACGAGGACTACATATTAAGCAGATTTTTAGCTCTGGGAGATGAAAAAGGGGCTTGCTCCGTTCACTCCAAGCATCGACCCGGTATTGCAGCACCTCCGGGAACGGGGCACCCTTCAAATTGTGGAAAATAAAAGAAATGGTTACCTGAATCAGTGGTTTGGTGTTGGAAATGATTTCTGCTTTGAGTAAAACAAGTCTCACCTCCACATAGTTTTGAAGACTGAGGCTTTTGGCAAGTGACTTATGCTTACTCATCAATGGTGCCTTTGTTTTGCAAGTCTGAAATCACTGATTTTAAATTCACTGATCTGTGACGACGGCGCCATCTGCGAACCGTCACCACAAATGCTGTGACTGGGAATACCGTCCCTGCCTCTGTCACCACCAACTCATACTTACCTGGCAGGGGAGATACCATGATCAAGAAGGTGGTTCACCCAGGGCGAGGCTCAGTCATTGCACTGCGACTGTGCTGACCACTGCGAATTCCCCAAATGTGGGAATCTCGACTGCATAATTTGTGGTAGTGGGGGACTGCGTTCGCGCTCTCCCCTGATATTGAAGTCAAAGAAAAACCAGATGTCCCGTTTAATCCTCACTGGAGTCTCCAGTGGAGCAAGTCTCAAATCAGCACTGTCTGAATCCAAAGTGAAATCAACCAGATTTCAGCAGGATTTTACAGGGATTAATCATCACTGCACTGGAGTCTCCAGTGGAAGGAGTCTATAATCAGCAAATCACTGTCTGAATCCAAAGTGAAATCAACCAGATTTCAGGATGAATCATCACTGCACTGGAGTCTCCAGTGGAGCAAGTCTCAAATCAGCAAATCACTGTCTGAATCCAAAGTGAAATCAGCCACATTTCAGCAGGACTTTACACTTTTGCTTGTAAACAAATCAATGATTTTTTGATGGCTGGTGCTGGGGAATGGGTTTGGCATTGGACAACCGCAGCTCAACCAATCCCAACCACAAGAGGGATCACTGTTGCGACTGGGATATAAGGCTGCCTGCCACCTGATTCTGCAACTGACTTTGGTTTCTCTTCAATACGCATAAGTCTTTCGCCTTTTACTAAAGACTTCCGTGGAGAGGAACAACAATGAGTTGACCATATTTTTGGCAGGCTCTGCCAATTGGCGGAGCCTCATGTACTTGTGTGAAAAGACAATTAGTTGGACAGAGGCTCCTGACAATGGAGCACAAAGTTGTGTTTACTTATCACTGGAGTCCCTAGTCTCAAATCACTGTCTGAATCCAAAGTGAAATCAACCAGATTTCAGCAGGATTTTACAGGGATTAATCATCACTGCACTGGAGTCTCCAGTGGAGCACGTCTCAAATCAGCAAATCACTGTCTGAATTCATTGTGAAATCAACAAGATTTTCAGCAGGACTTTGCAGTGATTAATCGTCACTGGAGTCTCTAGTGGAGCCTTGCAGCAAGTCTCAAATCACTGTCTGAAACAACAGTGAAATCAACCAGATTTCAGCAGGAGTTTACTCTTTTGCTTGTAAACAAATCAATGATTTTCGCGGACGGGGGCAGCGTGGGGAGTGGGTTGCTAAGTAGCAAGCGACTGCTACGCCCAGTTGAAAGGACCGCACCCCGACAATTGAGCAATGTGCTGGTACGTTGGGTCTGCAAACAAACAGTTAGGTGTTATCGCTTCTCGGCCTTTTGGCTAAGATCAAGTGTAGTATCTGTTCTTATCAGTTTAATATCTGATATGTCCTCTATACGAGGACTACATATTAATCCGATTTTTAGCTCTGGGAGATGAAAAAGGGGCTTGCTCCGTTCACTCCAAGCATCGACCCGGTATTGCAGCACCTCCGGGAACGGTGCACCCTTCAAATTGTGGAAAATAAAAGAAATGGTTACCTGAATCAGTGGTTTGGTGTTGGAAATGATTTCTGCTTTGAGTAAAACAAGTCTCACCTCCACATAGTTTTGAAGACTGAGGCTTTTGGCAAGTGACTTATGCTTACTCATCAATGGTGCCTTTGTTTTGCAAGTCTGAAATCACTGATTTTAAATTCACTGATCTGTGAAGACGGCGCCATCTGCGAACCGTCACCACAAATGCTGTGACTGGGAATACCGTCCCTGCCTCTGTCACCACCAACTCATACTTACCTGGCAGGGGAGATACCATGATCAAGAAGGTGGTTCACCCAGGGCGAGGCTCAGTCATTGCACTGCGACTGTGCTGACCACTGCGAATTCCCCAAATGTGGGAATCTCGACTGCATAATTTGTGGTAGTGGGGGACTGCGTTCGCGCTCTCCCCTGATATTGAAGTCAAAGAAAAACCAGATGTCCCGTTTAATCCTCACTGGAGTCTCCAGTGGAGCAAGTCTCAAATCAGCACTGTCTGAATCCAAAGTGAAATCAACCAGATTTCAGCAGGATTTTACAGGGATTAATCATCACTGCACTGGAGTCTCCAGTGGAGGGAGTCTATAATCAGCAAATCACTGTCTGAATCCAAAGTGAAATCAACCAGATTTCAGGATGAATCATCACTGCACTGGAGTCTCCAGTGGAGCAAGTCTCAAATCAGCAAATCACTGTCTGAATCCAAAGTGAAATCAGCCACATTTCAGCAGGACTTTACACTTTTGCTTGTAAACAAATCAATGATTTTTTGATGGCTGGTGCTGGGGAATGGGTTTGGCATTGGACAACCGCAGCTCAACCAATCCCAACCACAAGAGGGATCACTGTTGCGACTGGGATATAAGGCTGCCTGCCACCTGATTCTGCAACTGACTTTGGTTTCTCTTCAATACGCATAAGTCTTTCGCCTTTTACTAAAGACTTCCGTGGAGAGGAACAACAATGAGTTGACCATATTTTTGGCAGGCTCTGCCAATTGGCGGAGCCTCATGTACTTGTGTGAAAAGAAAATTAGTTGGACAGAGGCTCCTGACAATGGAGCACAAAGTTGTGTTTACTTATCACTGGAGTCCCTAGTCTCAAATCACTGTCTGAATCCAAAGTGAAATCAACCAGATTTCAGCAGGATTTTACAGGGATTAATCATCACTGCACTGGAGTCTCCAGTGGAGCACGTCTCAAATCAGCAAATCACTGTCTGAATTCATTGTGAAATCAACAAGATTTTCAGCAGGACTTTGCAGTGATTAATCGTCACTGGAGTCTCTAGTGGAGCCTTGCAGCAAGTCTCAAATCACTGTCTGAAACAACAGTGAAATCAACCAGATTTCAGCAGGATTTTACAGGGATTAATCATCACTGCACTGGAGTCTCCAGTGGAGCACGTCTCAAATCAGCAAATCACTGTCTGAATTCATTGTGAAATCAACAAGATTTTCAGCAGGACTTTGCAGTGATTAATCATCACTGGAGTCTCTAGTGGAGCCTTGCAGCAAGTCTCAAATCACTGTCTGAAACAACAGTGAAATCAACCAGATTTCAGCAGGAGTTTACTCTTTTGCTTGTAAACAAATCAATGATTTTCGCGGAAGGGGGCAGCGTGGGGAGTGGGTTGCTAAGTAGCAAGCGACTGCTACGCCCAGTTGAAAGAACCGCACCCCGACAATTGAGCAATGTGCTGGTACGTTGGGTCTGCAAACAAACAGTTAGGTGTTATCGCTTCTCGGCCTTTTGGCTAAGATCAAGTGTAGTATCTGTTCTTATCAGTTTAATATCTGATATGTCCTCTATACGAGGACTACATATTAAGCCGATTTTTAGCTCTGGGAGATGAAAAAGGGGCTTGCTCCGTTCACTCCAAGCATCGACCCGGTATTGCAGCACCTCCGGGAACGGTGCACCCTTCAAATTGTGGAAAATAAAAGAAATGGTTACCTGAATCAGTGGTTTGGTGTTGGAAATGATTTCTGCTTTGAGTAAAACAAGTCTCACCTCCACATAGTTTTGAAGACTGAGGCTTTTGGCAAGTGACTTATGCTTACTCATCAATGGTGCCTTTGTTTTGCAAGTCTGAAATCACTGATTTTAAATTCACTGATCTGTGAAGACGGCGCCATCTGCGAACCGTCACCACAAATGCTGTGACTGGGAATACCGTCCCTGCCTCTGTCACCACCAACTCATACTTACCTGGCAGGGGAGATACCATGATCAAGAAGGTGGTTCACCCAGGGCGAGGCTCAGTCATTGCACTGCGACTGTGCTGACCACTGCGAATTCCCCAAATGTGGGAATCTCGACTGCATAATTTGTGGTAGTGGGGGACTGCGTTCGCGCTCTCCCCTGATATTGAAGTCAAAGAAAAACCAGATGTCCCGTTTAATCCTCACTGGAGTCTCCAGTGGAGCAAGTCTCAAATCAGCACTGTCTGAATCCAAAGTGAAATCAACCAGATTTCAGCAGGATTTTACAGGGATTAATCATCACTGCACTGGAGTCTCCAGTGGAGGGAGTCTATAATCAGCAAATCACTGTCTGAATCCAAAGTGAAATCAACCAGATTTCAGGATGAATCATCACTGCACTGGTGTCTCCAGTGGAGCAAGTCTCAAATCAGCAAATCACTGTCTGAATCCAAAGTGAAATCAGCCACATTTCAGCAGGACTTTACACTTTTGCTTGTAAACAAATCAATGATTTTTTGATGGCTGGTGCTGGGGAATGGGTTTGGCATTGGACAACCGCAGCTCAACCAATCCCAACCACAAGAGGGATCACTGTTGCGACTGGGATATAAGGCTGCCTGCCACCTGATTCTGCAACTGACTTTGGTTTCTCTTCAATACGCATAAGTCTTTCGCCTTTTACTAAAGACTTCCGTGGAGAGGAACAACAATGAGTTGACCATATTTTTGGCAGGCTCTGCCAATTGGCGGAGCCTCATGTACTTGTGTGAAAAGAAAATTAGTTGGACAGAGGCTCCTGACAATGGAGCACAAAGTTGTGTTTACTTATCACTGGAGTCCCTAGTCTCAAATCACTGTCTGAATCCAAAGTGAAATCAACCAGATTTCAGCAGGATTTTACAGGGATTAATCATCACTGCACTGGAGTCTCCAGTGGAGCACGTCTCAAATCAGCAAATCACTGTCTGAATTCATTGTGAAATCAACAAGATTTTCAGCAGGACTTTGCAGTGATTAATCGTCACTGGAGTCTCTAGTGGAGCCTTGCAGCAAGTCTCAAATCACTGTCTGAAACAACAGTGAAATCAACCAGATTTCAGCAGGAGTTTACTCTTTTGCTTGTAAACAAATCAATGATTTTCGCGGACGGGGGCAGCGTGGG
The DNA here is from genome assembly GCF_964276395.1 of Gasterosteus aculeatus. Classification (NCBI taxonomy): domain Eukaryota; kingdom Metazoa; phylum Chordata; class Actinopteri; order Perciformes; family Gasterosteidae; genus Gasterosteus; species Gasterosteus aculeatus. The sequence continues at coordinate 19,804,165 of NC_135703.1, forward strand.
GAGTGGGTTGCTAAGTAGCAAGCGACTGCTACGCCCAGTTGAAAGGACCGCACCCCGACAATTGAGCAATGTGCTGGTACGTTGGGTCTGCAAACAAACAGTTAGGTGTTATCGCTTCTCGGCCTTTTGGCTAAGATCAAGTGTAGTATCTGTTCTTATCAGTTTAATATCTGATATGTCCTCTATACGAGGACTACATATTAAGCAGATTTTTAGCTCTGGGAGATGAAAAAGGGGCTTGCTCCGTTCACTCCAAGCATCGACCCGGTATTGCAGCACCTCCGGGAACGGTGCACCCTTCAAATTGTGGAAAATAAAAGAAATGGTTACCTGAATCAGTGGTTTGGTGTTGGAAATGATTTCTGCTTTGAGTAAAACAAGTCTCACCTCCACATAGTTTTGAAGACTGAGGCTTTTGGCAAGTGACTTATGCTTACTCATCAATGGTGCCTTTGTTTTGCAAGTCTGAAATCACTGATTTTAAATTCACTGATCTGTGACGACGGCGCCATCTGCGAACCGTCACCACAAATGCTGTGACTGGGAATACCGTCCCTGCCTCTGTCACCACCAACTCATACTTACCTGGCAGGGGAGATACCATGATCAAGAAGGTGGTTCACCCAGGGCGAGGCTCAGTCATTGCACTGCGACTGTGCTGACCACTGCGAATTCCCCAAATGTGGGAATCTCGACTGCATAATTTGTGGTAGTGGGGGACTGCGTTCGCGCTCTCCCCTGATATTGAAGTCAAAGAAAAACCAGATGTCCCGTTTAATCCTCACTGGAGTCTCCAGTGGAGCAAGTCTCAAATCAGCACTGTCTGAATCCAAAGTGAAATCAACCAGATTTCAGCAGGATTTTACAGGGATTAATCATCACTGCACTGGAGTCTCCAGTGGAGGGAGTCTATAATCAGCAAATCACTGTCTGAATCCAAAGTGAAATCAACTAGATTTCAGGATGAATCATCACTGCACTGGAGTCTCCAGTGGAGCAAGTCTCAAATCAGCAAATCACTGTCTGAATCCAAAGTGAAATCAGCCACATTTCAGCAGGACTTTACACTTTTGCTTGTAAACAAATCAATGATTTTTTGATGGCTGGTGCTGGGGAATGGGTTTGGCATTGGACAACCGCAGCTCAACCAATCCCAACCACAAGAGGGATCACTGTTGCGACTGGGATATAAGGCTGCCTGCCACCTGATTCTGCAACTGACTTTGGTTTCTCTTCAATACGCATAAGTCTTTCGCCTTTTACTAAAGACTTCCGTGGAGAGGAACAACAATGAGTTGACCATATTTTTGGCAGGCTCTGCCAATTGGCGGAGCCTCATGTACTTGTGTGAAAAGAAAATTAGTTGGACAGAGGCTCCTGACAATGGAGCACAAAGTTGTGTTTACTTATCACTGGAGTCCCTAGTCTCAAATCACTGTCTGAATCCAAAGTGAAATCAACCAGATTTCAGCAGGATTTTACAGGGATTAATCATCACTGCACTGGAGTCTCCAGTGGAGCACGTCTCAAATCAGCAAATCACTGTCTGAATTCATTGTGAAATCAACAAGATTTTCAGCAGGACTTTGCAGTGATTAATCGTCACTGGAGTCTCTAGTGGAGCCTTGCAGCAAGTCTCAAATCACTGTCTGAAACAACAGTGAAATCAACCAGATTTCAGCAGGAGTTTACTCTTTTGCTTGTAAACAAATCAATGATTTTTTGATGGCTGGTGCTGGGGAATGGGTTTGGCATTGGACAACCGCAGCTCAACCAATCCCAACCACAAGAGGGATCACTGTTGCGACTGGGATATAAGGCTGCCTGCCACCTGATTCTGCAACTGACTTTGGTTTCTCTTCAATACGCATAAGTCTTTCGCCTTTTACTAAAGACTTCCGTGGAGAGGAACAACAATGAGTTGACCATATTTTTGGCAGGCTCTGCCAATTGGCAGAGCCTCATGTACTTGTGTGAAAAGAAAATTAGTTGGGCAGAGGCTCCTGACAATGGAGCACAAAGTTGTGTTTACTTATCACTGGAGTCCCTAGTCTCAAATCACTGTCTGAATCCAAAGTGAAATCAACCAGATTTCAGCAGGATTTTACAGGGATTAATCATCACTGCACTGGAGTCTCCAGTGGAGCACGTCTCAAATCAGCAAATCACTGTCTGAATTCATTGTGAAATCAACAAGATTTTCAGCAGGACTTTGCAGTGATTAATCGTCACTGGAGTCTCTAGTGGAGCCTTGCAGCAAGTCTCAAATCACTGTCTGAAACAACAGTGAAATCAACCAGATTTCAGCAGGATTTTACAGGGATTAATCATCACTGCACTGGAGTCTCCAGTGGAGCACGTCTCAAATCAGCAAATCACTGTCTGAATTCATTGTGAAATCAACAAGATTTTCAGCAGGACTTTGCAGTGATTAATCATCACTGGAGTCTCTAGTGGAGCCTTGCAGCAAGTCTCAAATCACTGTCTGAAACAACAGTGAAATCAACCAGATTTCAGCAGGAGTTTACTCTTTTGCTTGTAAACAAATCAATGATTTTCGCGGAAGGGGGCAACGTGGGGAGTGGGTTGCTAAGTAGCAAGCGACTGCTACGCCCAGTTGAAAGAACCGCACCCCGACAATTGAGCAATGTGCTGGTACGTTGGGTCTGCAAACAAACAGTTAGGTGTTATCGCTTCTCGGCCTTTTGGCTAAGATCAAGTGTAGTATCTGTTCTTATCAGTTTAATATCTGATATGTCCTCTATACGAGGACTACATATTAAGCCGATTTTTAGCTCTGGGAGATGAAAAAGGGGCTTGCTCCGTTCACTCCAAGCATCGACCCGGTATTGCAGCACCTCCGGGAACGGTGCACCCTTCAAATTGTGGAAAATAAAAGAAATGGTTACCTGAATCAGTGGTTTGGTGTTGGAAATGATTTCTGCTTTGAGTAAAACAAGTCTCACCTCCACATAGTTTTGAAGACTGAGGCTTTTGGCAAGTGACTTATGCTTACTCATCAATGGTGCCTTTGTTTTGCAAGTCTGAAATCACTGATTTTAAATTCACTGATCTGTGAAGACGGCGCCATCTGCGAACCGTCACCACAAATGCTGTGACTGGGAATACCGTCCCTGCCTCTGTCACCACCAACTCATACTTACCTGGCAGGGGAGATACCATGATCAAGAAGGTGGTTCACCCAGGGCGAGGCTCAGTCATTGCACTGCGACTGTGCTGACCACTGCGAATTCCCCAAATGTGGGAATCTCGACTGCATAATTTGTGGTAGTGGGGGACTGCGTTCGCGCTCTCCTCTGATATTGAAGTCAAAGAAAAACCAGATGTCCCGTTTAATCCTCACTGGAGTCTCCAGTGGAGCAAGTCTCAAATCAGCACTGTCTGAATCCAAAGTGAAATCAACCAGATTTCAGCAGGATTTTACAGGGATTAATCATCACTGCACTGGAGTCTCCAGTGGAGGGAGTCTATAATCAGCAAATCACTGTCTGAATCCAAAGTGAAATCAACCAGATTTCAGGATGAATCATCACTGCACTGGAGTCTCCAGTGGAGCAAGTCTCAAATCAGCAAATCACTGTCTGAATCCAAAGTGAAATCAGCCACATTTCAGCAGGACTTTACACTTTTGCTTGTAAACAAATCAATGATTTTTTGATGGCTGGTGCTGGGGAATGGGTTTGGCATTGGACAACTGCAGCTCAACCAATCCCAACCACAAGAGGGATCACTGTTGCGACTGGGATATAAGGCTGCCTGCCACCTGATTCTGCAACTGACTTTGGTTTCTCTTCAATACGCATAAGTCTTTCGCCTTTTACTAAAGACTTCCGTGGAGAGGAACAACAATGAGTTGACCATATTTTTGGCAGGCTCTGCCAATTGGCGGAGCCTCATGTACTTGTGTGAAAAGACAATTAGTTGGACAGAGGCTCCTGACAATGGAGCACAAAGTTGTGTTTACTTATCACTGGAGTCCCTAGTCTCAAATCACTGTCTGAATCCAAAGTGAAATCAACCAGATTTCAGCAGGATTTTACAGGGATTAATCATCACTGCACTGGAGTCTCCAGTGGAGCACGTCTCAAATCAGCAAATCACTGTCTGAATTCATTGTGAAATCAACAAGATTTTCAGCAGGACTTTGCAGTGATTAATCGTCACTGGAGTCTCTAGTGGAGCCTTGCAGCAAGTCTCAAATCACTGTCTGAAACAACAGTGAAATCAACCAGATTTCAGCAGGAGTTTACTCTTTTGCTTGTAAACAAATCAATGATTTTCGCGGACGGGGGCAGCGTGGGGAGTGGGTTGCTAAGTAGCAAGCGACTGCTACGCCCAGTTGAAAGGACCGCACCCCGACAATTGAGCAATGTGCTGGTACGTTGGGTCTGCAAACAAACAGTTAGGTGTTATCGCTTCTCGGCCTTTTGGCTAAGATCAAGTGTAGTAGCTGTTTTTGGCCACAAAAGCCAAGCGTTCGAGAACGGAACAATGGCTATGACACCCCACGAGCAGCCGATCCCAAGGGTCGGGCTGAGATATACTTTAAGGTTTCGAGCTACGAAAGAAGACGACCAAGTCCTGTCGAGAGTTTTTTTTGGAAAGCAAGTAATCATGGGACAGCTGCATTTGATGGTGCAGGATGTTTTGTGTATCCAGTGGAACCAGCAGGAAAAAGCCTTCGACGTTACCCTTGGGAGCGAGGACATCTACAGAAGGGTGTCTGAAATCTGCAGAAAGGATGCGAAGGTGAGCCCTCTTGCCTACTATGAAGTCCTGAACCTCGACAGACCGAACTTCAGAACAGTGTCAGTCCATATGTACAACCCTTTTGTGACTGATGAAGCCTTAGTTTCATTCCTGGGCCGCTACGGGGAAGTAGCAACTGCAGCCCGGCATGTAAAGGATCCCCTCGGTTTTTGGACCGGCCGTCGGCAGTTCCAGGTCCTGCTGAATCCAGACCCGACAGGGCCGGATGGGCTACAACACCCCCCTGCTTTTTTTAGTCTTGGGGGAGACCGAGGATACTGTTTCTATAACCGCCAGCCAGCCTTCTGCCGAAAATGCAGACGGTCTGGCCACTCGGAGACAGGCTGCACAGGAGAAAGTTGCCGCTTTTGTGGGCAAACAGGACACGCGGCCAAGGACTGCACTGTCCCTAAAAACTGCCATGGATGCGGAGGGTCGGACCACCTCTATAGAAGCTGTCCCAGCCGCAAGAGGACCTTTTCTGAAGTAACCAGACAAACGGGAGTCTCCAACAGAACTTTGGAGCAGGGGAAGGGATCCAAGACATCGCAGAATTCCGAGGAGGGGCCACTACAGATGGGGTCCGGAGCAGAAACCACAGAGGGAGAAGGGAAGACCGCATTGCAGGAGGAAGGGGCAGTATTGGAGGATGAGGTAGCTCGGGCAGCAGACCAGGGCGTGATGGAGGAGTTTCCTGAGCTTACACTTGGTGCATCATTCCCCACAATGAAGCAAGGGGTCCGAAAGCTCTCAGAGGTTTTTGAAGAGCAGGCACCTGAGTATGAAGAGGGTGCGGAGGAGGAACGCAGCAAAAAAAACAAAAGGAAGAAGAAGGATGCGGTGGCCAAAAAGGAGGGGATTGACGGCAGTCGAAGAGAGGAAGCTGTGAAGCCAGGGAAGTCCACTGACGAGGTGCAAGAAGGTGGAACTCAGGAGGAACTACAGGGCCCAAATGGGAATGTTGCAGTAGAGGGGGAGGAACAGTGCATGGGGGAAGGGGCCGTTTTGACGGCTGAAAGGCTGGGGATTGATTTCGATCTCCCCCAAGGTTTGCTCATGTTGTCACCCCCGTATGGGGTGGACATATACGACGGGCCTAGTCGACCGGTAAACTCACCCAACACAGTGCCCCTTTCCTGGGCTGAAGAGATGGACAAAGACACATCCTACACCCAGTAGGAGTCTGAACTTTGCTTTATGGCTTCGTTTAAGGTACTGTCTTTAAACACAAGGGGAATGAGGAATATAGTGAAAAGGAGGACTGTTTTTGATTTTGTGAACACACTCCAAGCCGACATTTGTTTTTTGCAGGAGGTTCATTTACGGGATGCTGGGGACATCCAAACCTTTGCAAAGGAGTGGACCAAAGGGGACTCAGTCTGGAGTGTAGGGGGGGTCCACGCTACTGGGGTGGGCATTTTATTTGGTTCTAAAGAAATTATGGTGGAGGCATCCTTTGTTATTGTCCAGGGGAGGATAATGGGTACAGACGTGACATGGGGCACAGTCAAGCTTAGGGTTATTGTGGTTTATGGGCCACAATCAGCAACCGAGAGGAAGGACATGATCGGCCAAGTGGAACCACACCTTGCCACTAGCAGGCAGGTTATTTTAGGGGGTGACTTAAATGTCGAGCTAGGTAGAGGGGGGGATACCAGTGACGTTTTTATCACCAATTTAATGGCCAAGCATGGCTTAGTAGACGGTTTGAAGGGGGTTAAACCACATGCGCTAGGTCCTACGTGGCGGAACTCAAGGGGCGCAGCGAAGCGTCTGGACTACATCTTTACCTCGAGGTCTTTGAGTTTACTGGCAGGCAGAGTGCTCCCCGTGTTTTTCTCTGACCATGATGGAGTACTGCTGGAGGTGCGCTCATGTGCACCAGTTTTTGGGTCCGGTTTCTGGCGTCTTAACATTAACATCTTGGAGGAGGAGGTGTTCATTAAAGATTTCCGCGTGTTTTTCAGAGGTCTGGTGGGTTTAAGGCCGATGTGTCCTGGAGCTATTGAGTGGTGGGAGGTTGCCAAAGAGAGGATAAAGGCCTTTTGTGTACGATACAGCAAAAGAAAGGCAAGGTGGGCAAAGAGAGAAGCGCTTCGCCTACAGCGACTACTCGAGCTTGAGTACACTAGGGGGAACTCGGACGGCACTTTAAACCAGCAGGCTTGCGACTCCCTCAAATCGCAGCTTAGAGAGGTTTTTGAGTCAAAAGCCAGAGCCTACCTGTTGCAGTCACGTGAAAAATTCATTGAAAGTTTTGAAACATGTTCAGCTTCTTTCTTCAGCTCAATAAGGGCTGACAGGGCAAAACGGGTAGTGACCGGGGTTAGGGACGAGCAGGGTAGGATTGTGTCGGATAGGGTGCAGATGGTGCGGGCCGCCACCGACTACTACCGCACAGCTTTCTCAGAGAAGGAGATAGACGTAGGTAGTGGGGAGGTCTTTCTGGATTTGTTGACCCAGCGAGTGCCCTTGAACATAGCACAGACACTAGATGCCCCGCTCACCCTTGAAGAACTCGAGGGTGCTCTCAACAGGATGAACAGGCGAAAGGTGCCAGGTATCGACGGGCTACCGGCAGAATTTTATCTAAAATTTTGGGACATTCTGGGCCCTGTAGTGTTGGAGATCCTTTCCGCAGTACTCCGCACAGGTGCGATGGGAGGGTCTTTGGCCACTGGAGTTATCTCTCTTCTTTTTAAGAAGGGGGATCCAACCGACCTAGGGAACTGGCGGCCACTGACCATGCTGTGTGTCGACTACAAGCTCCTGGCAAAGGTGTTGGCGGACCGTCTGGGCACAGCACTTGCTCATGTGGTCCATGTGGATCAGACTTGCGCAGTGGCGGGACGTTCGGTGAGATGGAATCTCCAGCTTATCCGGGACGCTGTTGCATGGGCGGAAGACAGGCAGCTACCGCTTATGGTGGTGAGCCTCGATCAGGCAAAGGCGTTTGACAGAGTTCACTGGGGTTTCATGTTTAGGGTTTTGAGCAGATTAGGGTTCACTGATAGGTTTGTAGGGTGGTTACGTGTATTGTACACAAGCGTGGGGAGCACAGTTTTGGTTAACGGTCACCTAGGGGAGGTTTTTAGGGTGCACGCAGGGGTCAGACAGGGGTGTCCGCTCTCACCACTGCTCTACATCCTTTACATGGAGCCCCTGGCGGCAGCCATTCGGGCTGACCCGGGTGTTAAGGGTTTTCTGATACCTGGCAGCGGAGGCCTACGGGTCAAACTGTCTCAGTACGCAGACGACACCACACTGCTGCTAGACAGCGATGCCTGCCTAACTCGATCCTTGGAGATTATCCAGAGCTTTGGGCGGGCAGCTGGCGCAAAACTAAACACCGCCAAGTCCTCATTGAAGTTCTTTGGGCGCTGGAAAAACAGGACGGACGTACCAGGGGGGCTTCCGCTCTGCGAAGGACCCCTGAAGGTATTGGGGGTCAGCTTTGAGATAGTCCATAGTGCCACGGTCAACTGGACCAGGCGTTTCTTGGCAGCCCAGAAAAAGCTTGCTCTCTGGAGAAGCAGGAAGCTGACTTTGATAGGGAAGGTACTTGTATTGAAGGTAGACGTTCTGCCATCTCTCCTCTATTTGGCATACATTTATCCTTTGCCTGTCAGCATGAGGAGGCCCCTAATGCGTCTCGTCTTCTCTTTTATCTGGGGAGGACGATACGAGTATGTGTCGAGGACCCGCATGATGGCTGCAATTGAAGCAGGAGGGAGAGATGTGCCACACCTCCCCCTGAAACTGGACTGCATTTTTGTTTCCTTTTTGTTTAGCCAGTTATCTGTTCCGGTGGCACATCCATCAGGACACTTTATGCGGCTATTTTTCTCTTACCAGGCCAGGGGTGTGATAGCTTGGAGTAATCTAGCTCCCCGGGTGGAACAGCAGCCATGGCACTACCATCATGCAGCAAGGTGGCTGCGGGCACACCCTGAGGCCTCGGGAACTGGCGTGTTATTGAGCCACAGGGCACTTTACCAAGTCGCCAGGAAGGGAGTGGTAGCACCTGCAGTGGTCGGGACACCAGCAGGAGTTTGGTGGGGGATCCAACCGCGGGGCCTTGACAATGGGCTCAAGGACCTCAACTGGTTATGTCTCCACGGGTGCCTGCCGGTACGAGAGCTGCTTTATCGGCATGGTTTGACCAGAGCCCCTGTGTGCCCGAGGATTGGATGTCTACACGATGAGACCATTAGACATGTAATGTGGGACTGTACTTTTGCAAGCGAGGGGTGGAAAAGAGCAAATAAGTGGCTAGTACAGCTGGTCCCGGGGTTCCATTTAACTTGGAGTGTGGTGAAAAGAGGGGTGAGCTTGGGAAGGACAATGGTCCTCACATGGCTAATTGTAAGCCTTGTCAAGAGGGGCCTGTGGCGGGCGAGGCAAGACCTGGTGAACAACAAGGAAGTTAGCGTGGAGGGGGTGGTGAAGAGGATCGAGCTGGAGTTGAAGGGGAGAATAATGATGGACATCAGGAAGTGGGGGAAGCATGCCGCCTTGGAGAGGTGGAAGGGAGGACTTGGGTTAAGGGGGGTTCCTTGGGACTAGGTAGACTGACCTCATCCCTGAAAGTTGTCATTTGGTTTTGGTTTTTGGTTGGTTTATGTATTGGTAGAAGACCGAACTACAGATATGAGTTTGTATGCATTTGTGTTTGGTTTGTTGATGTATTGTGAAGAGAAATAACCACAGATATGAGTTTGTATTGTGCATGATCCTTTTCATAATAAAAAAAAAAAAAAAAAAAAAAAAAAAATCTGTTCTTATCAGTTTAATATCTGATATGTCCTCTATACGAGGACTACATATTAATCCGATTTTTAGCTCTGGGAGATGAAAAAGGGGCTTGCTCCGTTCACTCCAAGCATCGACCCGGTATTGCAGCACCTCCGGGAACGGTGCACCCTTCAAATTGTGGAAAATAAAAGAAATGGTTACCTGAATCAGTGGTTTGGTGTTGGAAATGATTTCTGCTTTGAGTAAAACAAGTCTCACCTCCACATAGTTTTGAAGACTGAGGCTTTTGGCAAGTGACTTATGCTTACTCATCAATGGTGCCTTTGTTTTGCAAGTCTGAAATCACTGATTTTAAATTCACTGATCTGTGAAGACGGCGCCATCTGCGAACCGTCACCACAAATGCTGTGACTGGGAATACCGTCCCTGCCTCTGTCACCACCAACTCATACTTACCTGGCAGGGGAGATACCATGATCAAGAAGGTGGTTCACCCAGGGCGAGGCTCAGTCATTGCACTGCGACTGTGCTGACCACTGCCAATTCCCCAAATGTGGGAATCTCGACTGCATAATTTGTGGTAGTGGGGGACTGCGTTCGCGCTCTCCCCTGATATTGAAGTCAAAGAAAAACCAGATGTCCCGTTTAATCCTCACTGGAGTCTCCAGTGGAGCAAGTCTCAAATCAGCACTGTCTGAATCCAAAGTGAAATCAACCAGATTTCAGCAGGATTTTACAGGGATTAATCATCACTGCACTGGAGTCTCCAGTGGAGGGAGTCTATAATCAGCAAATCACTGTCTGAATCCAAAGTGAAATCAACCAGATTTCAGGATGAATCATCACTGCACTGGAGTCTCCAGTGGAGCAAGTCTCAAATCAGCAAATCACTGTCTGAATCCAAAGTGAAATCAGCCACATTTCAGCAGGACTTTACACTTTTGCTTGTAAACAAATCAATGATTTTTTGATGGCTGGTGCTGGGGAATGGGTTTGGCATTGGACAACCGCAGCTCAACCAATCCCAACCACAAGAGGGATCACTGTTGCGACTGGGATATAAGGCTGCCTGCCACCTGATTCTGCAACTGACTTTGGTTTCTCTTCAATACGCATAAGTCTTTCGCCTTTTACTAAAGACTTCCGTGGAGAGGAACAACAATGAGTTGACCATATTTTTGGCAGGCTCTGCCAATTGGCGGAGCCTCATGTACTTGTGTGAAAAGACAATTAGTTGGACAGAGGCTCCTGACAATGGAGCACAAAGTTGTGTTTACTTATCACTGGAGTCCCTAGTCTCAAATCACTGTCTGAATCCAAAGTGAAATCAACCAGATTTCAGCAGGATTTTACAGGGATTAATCATCACTGCACTGGAGTCTCCAGTGGAGCACGTCTCAAATCAGCAAATCACTGTCTGAATTCATTGTGAAATCAACAAGATTTTCAGCAGGACTTTGCAGTGATTAATCATCACTGGAGTCTCTAGTGGAGCCTTGCAGCAAGTCTCAAATCACTGTCTGAAACAACAGTGAAATCAACCAGATTTCAGCAGGAGTTTACTCTTTTGCTTGTAAACAAATCAATGATTTTCGCGGACGGGGGCAGCGTGGGGAGTGGGTTGCTAAGTAGCAAGCGACTGCTACGCCCAGTTGAAAGAACCGCACCCCGACAATTGAGCAATGTGCTGGTACGTTGGGTCTGCAAACAAACAGTTAGGTGTTATCGCTTCTCGGCCTTTTGGCTAAGATCAAGTGTAGTATCTGTTCTTATCAGTTTTTGGCAAGTGACTTATGCTTACTCATCAATGGTGCCTTTGTTTTGCAAGTCTGAAATCACTGATTTTAAATTCACTGATCTGTGACGACGGCGCCATCTGCGAACCGTCACCACAAATGCTGTGACTGGGAATACCGTCCCTGCCTCTGTCACCACCAACTCATACTTACCTGGCAGGGGAGATACCATGATCAAGAAGGTGGTTCACCCAGGGCGAGGCTCAGTCATTGCACTGCGACTGTGCTGACCACTGCGAATTCCCCAAATGTGGGAATCTCGACTGCATAATTTGTGGTAGTGGGGGACTGCGTTCGCGCTCTCCCCTGATATTGAAGTCAAAGAAAAACCAGATGTCCCGTTTAATCCTCACTGGAGTCTCCAGTGGAGCAAGTCTCAAATCAGCACTGTCTGAATCCAAAGTGAAATCAACCAGATTTCAGCAGGATTTTACAGGGATTAATCATCACTGCACTGGAGTCTCCAGTGGAGGGAGTCTATAATCAGCAAATCACTGTCTGAATCCAAAGTGAAATCAACTAGATTTCAGGATGAATCATCACTGCACTGGAGTCTCCAGTGGAGCAAGTCTCAAATCAGCAAATCACTGTCTGAATCCAAAGTGAAATCAGCCACATTTCAGCAGGACTTTACACTTTTGCTTGTAAACAAATCAATGATTTTTTGATGGCTGGTGCTGGGGAATGGGTTTGGCATTGGACAACCGCAGCTCAACCAATCCCAACCACAAGAGGGATCACTGTTGCGACTGGGATATAAGGCTGCCTGCCACCTGATTCTGCAACTGACTTTGGTTTCTCTTCAATACGCATAAGTCTTTCGCCTTTTACTAAAGACTTCCGTGGAGAGGAACAACAATGAGTTGACCATATTTTTGGCAGGCTCTGCCAATTGGCGGAGCCTCATGTACTTGTGTGAAAAGAAAATTAGTTGGACAGAGGCTCCTGACAATGGAGCACAAAGTTGTGTTTACTTATCACTGGAGTCCCTAGTCTCAAATCACTGTCTGAATCCAAAGTGAAATCAACCAGATTTCAGCAGGATTTTACAGGGATTAATCATCACTGCACTGGAGTCTCCAGTGGAGCACGTCTCAAATCAGCAAATCACTGTCTGAATTCATTGTGAAATCAACAAGATTTTCAGCAGGACTTTGCAGTGATTAATCGTCACTGGAGTCTCTAGTGGAGCCTTGCAGCAAGTCTCAAATCACTGTCTGAAACAACAGTGAAATCAACCAGATTTCAGCAGGAGTTTACTCTTTTGCTTGTAAACAAATCAATGATTTTTTGATGGCTGGTGCTGGGGAATGGGTTTGGCATTGGACAACCGCAGCTCAACCAATCCCAACCACAAGAGGGATCACTGTTGCGACTGGGATATAAGGCTGCCTGCCACCTGATTCTGCAACTGACTTTGGTTTCTCTTCAATACGCATAAGTCTTTCGCCTTTTACTAAAGACTTCCGTGGAGAGGAACAACAATGAGTTGACCATATTTTTGGCAGGCTCTGCCAATTGGCGGAGCCTCATGTACTTGTGTGAAAAGAAAATTAGTTGGGCAGAGGCTCCTGACAATGGAGCACAAAGTTGTGTTTACTTATCACTGGAGTCCCTAGTCTCAAATCACTGTCTGAATCCAAAGTGAAATCAACCAGATTTCAGCAGGATTTTACAGGGATTAATCATCACTGCACTGGAGTCTCCAGTGGAGCACGTCTCAAATCAGCAAATCACTGTCTGAATTCATTGTGAAATCAACAAGATTTTCAGCAGGACTTTGCAGTGATTAATCGTCACTGGAGTCTCTAGTGGAGCCTTGCAGCAAGTCTCAAATCACTGTCTGAAACAACAGTGAAATCAACCAGATTTCAGCAGGATTTTACAGGGATTAATCATCACTGCACTGGAGTCTCCAGTGGAGCACGTCTCAAATCAGCAAATCACTGTCTGAATTCATTGTGAAATCAACAAGATTTTCAGCAGGACTTTGCAGTGATTAATCATCACTGGAGTCTCTAGTGGAGCCTTGCAGCAAGTCTCAAATCACTGTCTGAAACAACAGTGAAATCAACCAGATTTCAGCAGGAGTTTACTCTTTTGCTTGTAAACAAATCAATGATTTTCGCGGAAGGGGGCAGCGTGGGGAGTGGGTTGCTAAGTAGCAAGCGACTGCTACGCCCAGTTGAAAGAACCGCACCCCGACAATTGAGCAATGTGCTGGTACGTTGGGTCTGCAAACAAACAGTTAGGTGTTATCGCTTCTCGGCCTTTTGGCTAAGATCAAGTGTAGTATCTGTTCTTATCAGTTTAATATCTGATATGTCCTCTATACGAGGACTACATATTAATCCGATTTTTAGCTCTGGGAGATGAAAAAGGGGCTTGCTCCGTTCACTCCAAGCATCGACCCGGTATTGCAGCACCTCCGGGAACGGTGCACCCTTCAAATTGTGGAAAATAAAAGAAATGGTTACCTGAATCAGTGGTTTGGTGTTGGAAATGATTTCTGCTTTGAGTAAAACAAGTCTCACCTCCACATAGTTTTGAAGACTGAGGCTTTTGGCAAGTGACTTATGCTTACTCATCAATGGTGCCTTTGTTTTGCAAGTCTGAAATCACTGATTTTAAATTCACTGATCTGTGAAGACGGCGCCATCTGCGAACCGTCACCACAAATGCTGTGACTGGGAATACCGTCCCTGCCTCTGTCACCACCAACTCATACTTACCTGGCAGGGGAGATACCATGATCAAGAAGGTGGTTCACCCAGGGCGAGGCTCAGTCATTGCACTGCGACTGTGCTGACCACTGCGAATTCCCCAAATGTGGGAATCTCGACTGCATAATTTGTGGTAGTGGGGGACTGCGTTTGCGCTCTCCCTTGATATTGAAGTCAAAGAAAAACCAGATGTCCCGTTTAATCCTCACTGGAGTCTCCAGTGGAGCAAGTCTCAAATCAGCACTGTCTGAATCCAAAGTGAAATCAACCAGATTTCAGCAGGATTTTACAGGGATTAATCATCACTGCACTGGAGTCTCCAGTGGAGGGAGTCTATAATCAGCAAATCACTGTCTGAATCCAAAGTGAAATCAACCAGATTTCAGGATGAATCATCACTGCACTGGAGTCTCCAGTGGAGCAAGTCTCAAATCAGCAAATCACTGTCTGAATCCAAAGTGAAATCAGCCACATTTCAGCAGGACTTTACACTTTTGCTTGTAAACAAATCAATGATTTTTTGATGGCTGGTGCTGGGGAATGGGTTTGGCATTGGACAACCGCAGCTCAACCAATCCCAACCACAAGAGGGATCACTGTTGCGACTGGGATATAAGGCTGCCTGCCACCTGATTCTGCAACTGACTTTGGTTTCTCTTCAATACGCATAAGTCTTTCGCCTTTTACTAAAGACTTCCGTGGAGAGGAACAACAATGAGTTGACCATATTTTTGGCAGGCTCTGCCAATTGGCGGAGCCTCATGTACTTGTGTGAAAAGACAATTAGTTGGACAGAGGCTCCTGACAATGGAGCACAAAGTTGTGTTTACTTATCACTGGAGTCCCTAGTCTCAAATCACTGTCTGAATCCAAAGTGAAATCAACCAGATTTCAGCAGGATTTTACAGGGATTAATCATCACTGCACTGGAGTCTCCAGTGGAGCACGTCTCAAATCAGCAAATCACTGTCTGAATTCATTGTGAAATCAACAAGATTTTCAGCAGGACTTTGCAGTGATTAATCGTCACTGGAGTCTCTAGTGGAGCCTTGCAGCAAGTCTCAAATCACTGTCTGAAACAACAGTGAAATCAACCAGATTTCAGCAGGAGTTTACTCTTTTGCTTGTAAACAAATCAAT
Source organism: Gasterosteus aculeatus (assembly GCF_964276395.1). Taxonomy (NCBI): domain Eukaryota; kingdom Metazoa; phylum Chordata; class Actinopteri; order Perciformes; family Gasterosteidae; genus Gasterosteus; species Gasterosteus aculeatus. Next base: position 19,819,349 of record NC_135703.1, read on the forward strand.
GATTTTCGCGGACGGGGGCAGCGTGGGGAGTGGGTTGCTAAGTAGCAAGCGACTGCTACGCCCAGTTGAAAGGACCGCACCCCGACAATTGAGCAATGTGCTGGTACGTTGGGTCTGCAAACAAACAGTTAGGTGTTATCGCTTCTCGGCCTTTTGGCTAAGATCAAGTGTAGTATCTGTTCTTATCAGTTTAATATCTGATATGTCCTCTATACGAGGACTACATATTAATCCGATTTTTAGCTCTGGGAGATGAAAAAGGGGCTTGCTCCGTTCACTCCAAGCATCGACCCGGTATTGCAGCACCTCCGGGAACGGTGCACCCTTTAAATTGTGGAAAATAAAAGAAATGGTTACCTAAATCAGTGGTTTGGTGTTTGAAATGATTTCTGCTTTGAGTAAAACAAGTCTCACCTCCACATAGTTTTGAAGACTGAGGCTTTTGGCAAGTGACTTATGCTTACTCATCAATCATCAATGGTGCCTTTGTTTTGCAAGTCTCAAATCACTGATTTTAAATTCACTGATCTGTGAAGACGGCGCCATCTGCGAACCGTCACCACAAATGCTGTGACTGGGAATACCGTCCCTGCCTCTGTCACCACCAACTCATACTTACCTGGCAGGGGAGATACCATGATCAAGAAGGTGGTTCACCCAGGGCGAGGCTCAGTCATTGCACTGCGACTGTGCTGACCACTGCCAATTCCCCAAATGTGGGAATCTCGACTGCATAATTTGTGGTAGTGGGGGACTGCGTTCGCGCTCTCCCCTGATATTGAAGTCAAAGAAAAACCAGATGTCCCGTTTAATCCTCACTGGAGTCTCCTGTGGACTAGGTCTCAAATCAGCACTGTCTGAATCCAAAGTGAAATCAACCAGATTTCAGCAGGATTTTACAGGGATTAATCATCACTGCACTGGAGTCTCCAGTGGAGGGAGTCTATAATCAGCAAATCACTGTCTGAATCCAAAGTGAAATCAACCAGATTTCAGGATGAATCATCACTGCACTGGAGTCTCCAGTGGAGGGAGTCTATAATCAGCAAATCACTGTCTGAATCCAAAGTGAAATCAGCCACATTTCAGCAGGACTTTACACTTTTGCTTGTAAACAAATCAATGATTTTTTGATGGCTGGTGCTGGGGAATGGGTTTGGCATTGGACAACCGCAGCTCAACCAATCCCAACCACAAGAGGGATCACTGTTGCGACTGGGATATAAGGCTGCCTGCCACCTGATTCTGCAACTGACTTTGGTTTCTCTTCAATACGCATAAGTCTTTCGCCTTTTACTAAAGACTTCCGTGGAGAGGAACAACAATGAGTTGACCATATTTTTGGCAGGCTCTGCCAATTGGCGGAGCCTCATGTACTTGTGTGAAAAGACAATTAGTTGGACAGAGGCTCCTGACAATGGAGCACAAAGTTGTGTTTACTTATCACTGGAGTCCCTAGTCTCAAATCACTGTCTGAATCCAAAGTGAAATCAACCAGATTTCAGCAGGATTTTACAGGGATTAATCATCACTGCACTGGAGTCTCCAGTGGAGCACGTCTCAAATCAGCAAATCACTGTCTGAATTCATTGTGAAATCAACAAGATTTTCAGCAGGACTTTGCAGTGATTAATCGTCACTGGAGTCTCTAGTGGAGCCTTGCAGCAAGTCTCAAATCACTGTCTGAAACAACAGTGAAATCAACCAGATTTCAGCAGGAGTTTACTCTTTTGCTTGTAAACAAATCAATGATTTTCGCGGACGGGGGCAGCGTGGGGAGTGGGTTGCTAAGTAGCAAGCGACTGCTACGCCCAGTTGAAAGGACCGCACCCCGACAATTGAGCAATGTGCTGGTACGTTGGGTCTGCAAACAAACAGTTAGGTGTTATCGCTTCTCGGCCTTTTGGCTAAGATCAAGTGTAGTATCTGTTCTTATCAGTTTAATATCTGATATGTCCTCTATACGAGGACTACATATTAATCCGATTTTTAGCTCTGGGAGATGAAAAAGGGGCTTGCTCCGTTCACTCCAAGCATCGACCCGGTATTGCAGCACCTCCGGGAACGGTGCACCCTTCAAATTGTGGAAAATAAAAGAAATGGTTACCTGAATCAGTGGTTTGGTGTTGGAAATGATTTCTGCTTTGAGTAAAACAAGTCTCACCTCCACATAGTTTTGAAGACTGAGGCTTTTGGCAAGTGACTTATGCTTACTCATCAATGGTGCCTTTGTTTTGCAAGTCTGAAATCACTGATTTTAAATTCACTGATCTGTGAAGACGGCGCCATCTGCGAACCGTCACCACAAATGCTGTGACTGGGAATACCGTCCCTGCCTCTGTCACCACCAACTCATACTTACCTGGCAGGGGAGATACCATGATCAAGAAGGTGGTTCACCCAGGGCGAGGCTCAGTCATTGCACTGCGACTGTGCTGACCACTGCCAATTCCCCAAATGTGGGAATCTCGACTGCATAATTTGTGGTAGTGGGGGACTGCGTTCGCGCTCTCCCCTGATATTGAAGTCAAAGAAAAACCAGATGTCCCGTTTAATCCTCACTGGAGTCTCCAGTGGAGCAAGTCTCAAATCAGCACTGTCTGAATCCAAAGTGAAATCAACCAGATTTCAGCAGGATTTTACAGGGATTAATCATCACTGCACTGGAGTCTCCAGTGGAGGGAGTCTATAATCAGCAAATCACTGTCTGAATCCAAAGTGAAATAAACCAGATTTCAGGATGAATCATCACTGCACTGGAGTCTCCAGTGGAGCAAGTCTCAAATCAGCAAATCACTGTCTGAATCCAAAGTGAAATCAGCCACATTTCAGCAGGACTTTACACTTTTGCTTGTAAACAAATCAATGATTTTTTGATGGCTGGTGCTGGGGAATGGGTTTGGCATTGGACAACCGCAGCTCAACCAATCCCAACCACAAGAGGGATCACTGTTGCGACTGGGATATAAGGCTGCCTGCCACCTGATTCTGCAACTGACTTTGGTTTCTCTTCAATACGCATAAGTCTTTCGCCTTTTACTAAAGACTTCCGTGGAGAGGAACAACAATGAGTTGACCATATTTTTGGCAGGCTCTGCCAATTGGCGGAGCCTCATGTACTTGTGTGAAAAGACAATTAGTTGGACAGAGGCTCCTGACAATGGAGCACAAAGTTGTGTTTACTTATCACTGGAGTCCCTAGTCTCAAATCACTGTCTGAATCCAAAGTGAAATCAACCAGATTTCAGCAGGATTTTACAGGGATTAATCATCACTGCACTGGAGTCTCCAGTGGAGCACGTCTCAAATCAGCAAATCACTGTCTGAATTCATTGTGAAATCAACAAGATTTTCAGCAGGACTTTGCAGTGATTAATCGTCACTGGAGTCTCTAGTGGAGCCTTGCAGCAAGTCTCAAATCACTGTCTGAAACAACAGTGAAATCAACCAGATTTCAGCAGGAGTTTACTCTTTTGCTTGTAAACAAATCAATGATTTTCGCGGACGGGGGCAGCGTGGGGAGTGGGTTGCTAAGTAGCAAGCGACTGCTACGCCCAGTTGAAAGGACCGCACCCCGACAATTGAGCAATGTGCTGGTACGTTGGGTCTGCAAACAAACAGTTAGGTGTTATCGCTTCTCGGCCTTTTGGCTAAGATCAAGTGTAGTAGCTGTTTTTGGCCACAAAAGCCAAGCGTTCGAGAACGGAACAATGGCTATGACACCCCACGAGCAGCCGATCCCAAGGGTCGGGCTGAGATATACTTTAAGGTTTCGAGCTACGAAAGAAGACGACCAAGTCCTGTCGAGAGTTTTTTTTGGAAAGCAAGTAATCATGGGACAGCTGCATTTGATGGTGCAGGATGTTTTGTGTATCCTGTGGAACCAGCAGGAAAAAGCCTTCGACGTTACCCTTGGGAGCGAGGACATCTACAGAAGGGTGTCTGAAATCTGCAGAAAGGATGCGAAGGTGAGCCCTCTTGCCTACTATGAAGTCCTGAACCTCGACAGACCGAACTTCAGAACAGTGTCAGTCCATATGTACAACCCTTTTGTGACTGATGAAGCCTTAGTTTCATTCCTGGGCCGCTACGGGGAAGTAGCAACTGCAGCCCGGCATGTAAAGGATCCCCTCGGTTTTTGGACCGGCCGTCGGCAGTTCCAGGTCCTGCTGAATCCAGACCCGACAGGGCCGGATGGGCTACAACACCCCCCTGCTTTTTTTAGTCTTGGGGGAGACCGAGGATACTGTTTCTATAACCGCCAGCCAGCCTTCTGCCGAAAATGCAGACGGTCTGGCCACTCGGAGACAGGCTGCACAGGAGAAAGTTGCCGCTTTTGTGGGCAAACAGGACACGCGGCCAAGGACTGCACTGTCCCTAAAAACTGCCATGGATGCGGAGGGTCGGACCACCTCTATAGAAGCTGTCCCAGCCGCAAGAGGACCTTTTCTGAAGTAACCAGACAAACGGGAGTCTCCAACAGAACTTTGGAGCAGGGGAAAGGATCCAAGACATCGCAGAATTGCCATGGCGTGATGGAGGAGTTTCCTGAGCTTACACTTGGTGCATCATTCCCCACAATGAAGCAAGGGGTCCGAAAGCTCTCAGAGGTTTTTGAAGAGCAGGCACCTGAGTATGAAGAGGGTGCGGAGGAGGAACGCAGCAAAAAAAACAAAAGGAAGAAGAAGGATGCGGTGGCCAAAAAGGAGGGGATTGACGGCAGTCGAAGAGAGGAAGCTGTGAAGCCAGGGAAGTCCACTGACGAGGTGCAAGAAGGTGGAACTCAGGAGGAACTACAGGGCCCAAATGGGAATGTTGCAGTAGAGGGGGAGGAACAGTGCATGGGGGAAGGGGCCGTTTTGACGGCTGAAAGGCTGGGGATTGATTTCGATCTCCCCCAAGGTTTGCTCATGTTGTCACCCCCGTATGGGGTGGACATATATGACGGGCCTAGTCGACCGGTAAACTCACCCAACACAGTGCCCCTTTCCTGGGCTGAAGAGATGGACAAAGACACATCCTACACCCAGTAGGAGTCTGAACTTTGCTTTATGGCTTCGTTTAAGGTACTGTCTTTAAACACAAGGGGAATGAGGAATATAGTGAAAAGGAGGACTGTTTTTGATTTTGTGAACACACTCCAAGCCGACATTTGTTTTTTGCAGGAGGTTCATTTACGGGATGCTGGGGACATCCAAACCTTTGCAAAGGAGTGGACCAAAGGGGACTCAGTCTGGAGTGTAGGGGGGGGGTCCACGCTACTGGGGTGGGCATTTTATTTGGTTCTAAAGAAATTATGGTGGAGGCATCCTTTGTTATTGTCCAGGGGAGGATAATGGGTACAGACGTGACATGGGGCACAGTCAAGATTAGGGTTATTGTGGTTTATGGGCCACAATCAGCAACCGAGAGGAAGGACATGATCGGCCAAGTGGAACCACACCTTGCCACTAGCAGGCAGGTTATTTTAGGGGGTGACTTAAATGTCGAGCTAGGTAGAGGGGGGGATACCAGTGACGTTTTTATCACCAATTTAATGGCCAAGCATGGCTTAGTAGACGGTTTGAAGGGGGTTAAACCACATGCGCTAGGTCCTACGTGGCGGAACTCAAGGGGCGCAGCGAAGCGTCTGGACTACATCTTTACCTCGAGGTCTTTGAGTTTACTGGCAGGCAGAGTGCTCCCCGTGTTTTTCTCTGACCATGATGGAGTACTGCTGGAGGTGCGCTCATGTGCACCAGTTTTTGGGTCCGGTTTCTGGCGTCTTAACATTAACATCTTGGAGGAGGAGGTGTTCATTAAAGATTTCCGCGTGTTTTTCAGAGGTCTGGTGGGTTTAAGGCCGATGTGTCCTGGAGCTATTGAGTGGTGGGAGGTTGCCAAAGAGAGGATAAAGGCCTTTTGTGTACGATACAGCAAAAGAAAGGCAAGGTGGGCAAAGAGAGAAGCGCTTCGCCTACAGCGACTACTCGAGCTTGAGTACACTAGGGGGAACTCGGACGGCACTTTAAACCAGCAGGCTTGCGACTCCCTCAAATCGCAGCTTAGAGAGGTTTTTGAGTCAAAAGCCAGAGCCTACCTGTTGCAGTCACGTGAAAAATTCATTGAAAGTTTTGAAACATGTTCAGCTTCTTTCTTCAGCTCAATAAGGGCTGACAGGGCAAAACGGGTAGTGACCGGGGTTAGGGACGAGCAGGGTAGGATTGTGTCGGATAGGGTGCAGATGGTGCGGGCCGCCACCGACTACTACCGCACAGCGTTCTCAGAGAAGGAGATAGACGTAGGTAGTGGGGAGGTCTTTCTGGATTTGTTGACCCAGCGAGTGCCCTTGAACATAGCACAGACACTAGATGCCCCGCTCACCCTTGAAGAACTCGAGGGTGCTCTCAACAGGATGAACAGGCGAAAGGTGCCAGGTATCGACGGGCTACCGGCAGAATTTTATCTAAAATTTTGGGACATTCTGGGCCCTGTATTGTTGGAGATCCTTTCCGCAGTACTCCGCACAGGTGCGATGGGAGGGTCTTTGGCCACTGGAGTTATCTCTCTTCTTTTTAAGAAGGGGGATCCAACCGACCTAGGGAACTGGCGGCCACTGACCATGCTGTGTGTCGACTACAAGCTCCTGGCAAAGGTGTTGGCGGACCGTCTGGGCACAGCACTTGCTCATGTGGTCCATGTGGATCAGACTTGCGCAGTGGCGGGACGTTCGGTGAGATGGAATCTCCAGCTTATCCGGGACGCTGTTGCATGGGCGGAAGACAGGCAGCTACCGCTTATGGTGGTGAGCCTCGATCAGGCAAAGGCGTTTGACAGAGTTCACTGGGGTTTCATGTTTAGGGTTTTGAGCAGATTAGGGTTCACTGATAGGTTTGTAGGGTGGTTACGTGTATTGTACACAAGCGTGGGGAGCACAGTTTCGGTTAACGGTCACCTAGGGGTGGTTTTTAGGGTGCACGCAGGGGTCAGACAGGGGTGTCCGCTCTCACCACTGCTCTACATCCTTTACATGGAGCCCCTGGCGGCAGCCATTCGGGCTGACCCGGGTGTTAAGGGTTTTCTGATACCTGGCAGCGGAGGCCTACGGGTCAAACTGTCTCAGTACGCAGACGACACCACACTGCTGCTAGACAGCGATGCTTGCCTAACTCGATCCTTGGAGATTATCCAGAGCTTTGGGCGGGCAGCTGGCGCAAAACTAAACACCGCCAAGTCCTCATTGAAGTTCTTTGGGCGTTGGAAAGACAGGACGGACGTACCAGGTGGGCTTCCGCTCTGCGAAGGACCCCTGAAGGTATTGGGGGTCAGCTTTGAGATAGTCCATAGTGCCACGGTCAACTGGACCAGGCGTTTCTTGGCAGCCCAGAAAAAGCTTGCTCTCTGGAGAAGCAGGAAGCTGACTTTGATAGGGAAGGTACTTGTATTGAAGGTAGACGTTCTGCCATCTCTCCTCTATTTGGCATACATTTATCCTTTGCCTGTCAGCATGAGGCGTCTCGTCTTCTCTTTCATCTGGGGAGGACGATACGAGTATGTGTCGAGGACCCGCATGATGGCTGCAATTGAAGCAGGAGGGAGAGATGTGCCACACCTCCCCCTGAAACTGGACTGCATTTTTGTTTCCTTTTTGTTTAGCCAGTTATCTGTTCCAGTGGCACATCCATCAGGACACTTCATGCGGCTATATTTCTCTTACCAGGCCAGGGGTGTGATAGCTTGGAGTAATCTAGCTCCCCGGGTGGAACAGCAGCCATGGCACTACCATCATGCAGCAAGGTGGCTGCGGGCACACCCTGAGGCCTCGGGAACAGGCGTGTTATTGAGCCACAGGGCACTTTACCAAGTCGCCAGGAAGGGAGTGGTAGCACCTGCAGTGGTCGGGACACCAGCAGGAGTTTGGTGGGGGATCCAACCGCGGGGCCTTGACAATGGGCTCAAGGACCTCAACTGGTTATGTCTCCACGGGTGCCTGCCGGTACGAGAGCTGCTTTATCGGCATGGTTTGACCAGAGCCCCCGTGTGCCCGAGGATTGGATGTCTACACGATGAGACCATTAGACATGTAATGTGGGACTGTACTTTTGCAAGCGAGGGGTGGAAAAGAGCAAATAAGTGGCTAGTACAGCTGGTCCCGGGGTTCCATTTAACTTGGAGTGTGGTGAAAAGAGGGGTGAGCTTGGGAAGGACAATGGTCCTCACATGGCTAATTGTAAGCCTTGTCAAGAGGGGCCTGTGGCGGGCGAGGCAAGACCTGGTGAACAACAAGGAAGTTAGCGTGGAGGGGGTGGTGAAGAGGATCGAGCTGGAGTTGAAGGGGAGAATAATGATGGACATCAGGAAGTGGGGGAAGCATGCCGCCTTGGAGAGGTGGAAGGGAGGACTTGGGTTAAGGGGGGTTCCTTGGGACTAGGTAGACTGACCTCATCCCTGAAAGTTGTCATTTGGTTTTGGTTTTTGGTTTGTTTATGTATTGGTAGAAGACCGAACTACAGATATGAGTTTGCATGCATTTGTGTTTGGTTTGTTGATGTATTGTGAAGAGAAATAACCACAGATATGAGTTTGTATTGTGCATGATCCTTTTCATAATAAAAAAAAAAAAAATCTGTTCTTATCAGTTTAATATCTGATATGTCCTCTATACGAGGACTACATATTAAGCAGATTTTTAGCTCTGGGAGATGAAAAAGGGGCTTGCTCCGTTCACTCCAAGCATCGACCCGGTATTGCAGCACCTCCGGGAACGGTGCACCCTTTAAATTGTGGAAAATAAAAGAAATGGTTACCTGAATCAGTGGTTTGGTGTTGGAAATGATTTCTGCTTTGAGTAAAACAAGTCTCACCTCCACATAGTTTTGAAGACTGAGGCTTTTGGCAAGTGACTTATGCTTACTCATCAATCATCAATGGTGCCTTTGTTTTGTAAGTCTCAAATCACTGATTTTAAATTCACTGATCTGTGAAGATGGCGCCATCTGCGAACCGTCACCACAAATGCTGTGACTGGGAATACCGTCCCTGCCTCTGTCACCACCAACTCATACTTACCTGGCAGGGGAGATACCATGATCAAGAAGGTGGTTCACCCAGGGCGAGGCTCAGTCATTGCACTGCGACTGTGCTGACCACTGCGAATTCCCCAAATGTGGGAATCTCGACTGCATAATTTGTGGTAGTGGGGGACTGCGTTCGCGCTCTCCCCTGATATTGAAGTCAAAGAAAAACCAGATGTCCCGTTTAATCCTCACTGGAGTCTCCAGTGGAGCAGGTCTCAAATCAGCACTGTCTGAATCCAAAGTGAAATCAACCAGATTTCAGCAGGATTTTACAGGGATTAATCATCACTGCACTGGAGTCTCCAGTGGAGGGAGTCTATAATCAGCAAATCACTGTCTGAATCCAAAGTGAAATCAGCCACATTTCAGCAGGACTTTACACTTTTGCTTGTAAACAAATCAATGATTTTTTGATGGCTGGTGCTGGGGAATGGGTTTGGCATTGGACAACCGCAGCTCAACCAATCCCAACCACAAGAGGGATCACTGTTGCGACTGGGATATAAGGCTGCCTGCCACCTGATTCTGCAACTGACTTTGGTTTCTCTTCAATACGCATAAGTCTTTCGCCTTTTACTAAAGACTTCCATGGAGAGGAACAACAATGAGTTGACCATATTTTTGGCAGGCTCTGCCAATTAGCGGAGCCTCATGTACTTGTGTGAAAAGAAAATTAGTTGGACAGAGGCTCCTGACAATGGAGCACAAAGTTGTGTTTACTTATCACTGGAGTCCCTAGTCTCAAATCACTGTCTGAATCCAAAGTGAAATCAACCAGATTTCAGCAGGATTTTACAGGGATTAATCATCACTGCACTGGAGTCTCCAGTGGAGTACGTCTCAAATCAGCAAATCACTGTCTGAATTCATTGTGAAATCAACAAGATTTTCAGCAGGACTTTGCAGTGATTAATCATCACTGGAGTCTCTAGTGGAGCCTTGCAGCAAGTCTCAAATCACTGTCTGAAACAACAGTGAAATCAACCAGATTTCAGCAGGAGTTTACTCTTTTGCTTGTAAACAAATCAATGATTTTCGCGGAAGGGGGCAGCGTGGGGAGTGGGTTGCTAAGTAGCAAGCGACTGCTACGCCCAGTTGAAAGAACCGCACCCCGACAATTGAGCAATGTGCTGGTACGTTGGGTCTGCAAACAAACAGTTAGGTGTTATCGCTTCTCGGCCTTTTGGCTAAGATCAAGTGTAGTGGTTGGTGCTAAAGCTGTGCGGTTTATGGAGCTTGGTGGATAAAGTTGCTGGAGTCTCGTCCTCACACAGGCTATCATGTCTGCAGGACTTAGGAACTCGGTGCGATTCACTTGGAAGGTTAAAGAAGATGAGAAACATGGGAAGAGGGAATGGTTCGTGCGTACGGTCGTGGTGGGAGCACTGAAGATTGACCCCGCCCACGTATACTGCCTGCAGTGGAATGCAGCAGGAGGTGGTTTTGACCTGACTCTACACAGCCAAGCAGTGTATGAGAGGGTGATGGAGACAGCGAGGGAAAAGGCGGAAGAAGAGCCCTTTTCAAAGTTTCGGGTGGAGGCTCTTTGCAAGAGGAACTTGAAGATTGTGACGGTCCACATGTACAACCCATACGTGGGGGACGAGACGGTCATATCCTGGTTGTCGAGGTATGGGAAGGTGGAGTCGGCGGTGAGATACCTGAGGGACAGTTTCGGCATCTGGTCAGGGCGGAGACAATTCAAAGTTCTCCTCGAGGACAACCCCGGCGGAGGCGGTGGGCTGCGGCATCCTCCAGCCTACTTCAGCATTGGTGAGGACAGGGGTTTCCTCTTTTACTCCGGCCAGCCCAGTTTCTGCAGGCAATGCCGCAGCTTTGGGCACATGGCGACGGACTGCACCGAAGGGCGATGCCGGAACTGTGGTGGAAGGGGACACAGCGTGGCCACGTGTGGGGCCCCAAAGACGTGCCATGGATGCGGAGGAGAGGGGCACATTGTCCGCGACTGCCCAACCACAACCCGCAGCTACGCAGAGGTAGCAGTACGGGGGGAGGTCTCTGTCCTCACCCCGTTGGAGGAGGCACTACAGTCGCTCTCTGGAGAGGAGGGAAGGGCTGCTGCACGGGACGAGTCTGCGACTGACCACATCGGCGCAAACGAAACGGAGGAGCGGATGGACACACAAGTGGTTGTGAGCCTGGGAGACTCTCTGCCACTGGTGGGGTCCTGGGCAGACTGTGTGATCAGCTCGGAGGAGGAGGACACCAGGAAAGAGACAATCCAGGGGGTCAGGAAGAGGAGCAGTTCATCCAGGGGTGAGCAGGCTGAGTCTTCGGCAGAAGCAACCGAGGCTGGACCACAGGTGCACAGGTCGAGAAGGAGGAAGAAGAAGCTGGCAGACGGCCGTGCGATGGGGGAGAGCCGGGAACCCCCAGGATCCGAGTCGGAGGGTAGGAGCCAACAGGCTTCTGTGGAGATTTCATCGGGTGGTGCAGGAATGGAGAAAACCGGGGGGACTCCGCGGAGGGAGCCGCCCCAGGACGTTTCTCAAAGCCCGGTACTGCAGGAATATGTTGCCAACAATGATCAACTGGAAGATGGTTGCTTGCCAACAGCGAGCAACCATGGGACCGAGGGTAAGGGGGGGAAACTTTTGTGAGGTACTGAATGGCCTTGTTTTCAGTGGTGACCATAAATGTCAGGGGTATGAGAAATATTGTGAAAAGGGCCAGTGTCTTCCAATACCTGTTACAGACGCCCCTACATGTTTGCTTTCTGCAGGAAGTGCATCTAAAGGATGGTGGGGATGTCAGGGAGTTTTCGGAGGGCTGGCTCAAGGGTGAGTCGAGATGGGGAGTAGGGGGGGTACACTCCTCAGGGGTGGGAATCCTGTTTGGAAATAAAGATTTCCAGGTCCGGGACAGCTTCTCAGTAGTGCAGGGGAGGGTACTGGTGGTGGATGCATTATGGAGGGGGGTTTTCTTTAGATTTATCAATGTGTATGCACCAGCGGAGCCGAAAGGACGTAAGGCCCTTTTTATTGCACTTAAGGAGGTGTGTGTCACGAATAAGGTGGTGGTTCTAGGGGGGGATTTCAACGTCTCTTTGGAGGGGACAGGGGATTTCAGTCGGCCGTATTTGGAAGAGGTGGTGCAGGCTTTCATGCTGAAGGATGGGTACAGGGCAGTCGAGCCGGCAAGGGAGGGCACCACTTGGTCGAATACACGGGGTTCCCGTAGTCGGATTGATTTTGTTTTTGTGCCTGCTGTGGCTGCTGTACGGAGGGCCGTTGTGGGACCAGTGTGGTTCTCAGACCACAACCAACTTGAGGTGGCCTTTTCGGTGGCGGCCCCAATTTTTGGAAGGAGTTACTGGAAGTTGAATTGTGGGGTTTTGGAGGAGGAGGCTTTCCGTAGAGCCTTCACTTTACACTATGAGGGGTGGGTCTCACTGAAGCCTTTTTTTGACAATATTGTGGAGTGGTGGGAATGTGTGAAGGTAAACGCCAGGGAGTTGACGGTGGGATATTGTTCACAACGAGCGAGGGAGGAGAAGGGGGGGTTTAGGAGACTCCAAAGGGAGCTGCAGGCTATGATGGAGGCGGAGAACAAGGGGGAAATACGGGATAAGCAGAGGGAGAGGGAGGTGAGGGAGAATTTGGGCCTATACTTTAAGGGGAAAGCTGATGGGTTACTGAGGAGATGTGGGAGGGAATCCATCAATGTAGCAGAGACCTGTACGCCTATGTTTTTTAAACAGGTGAGGGCTGCCCGGGCAAGAGCGTGCATTCCGGGGCTACGGGGGAAGGATGGTAACCTTGTCTCAGATCCAGAAGGGATGGTTGGGGTTGCCTCCAATTTTTTTGGGGACGCCATGGGGCCACAAGAGGTGGAAGAACCAGAGGAAGGAGGTTTTTTGAAGGGGCTTGAGGCTAGGGTGCCAAGGGAAGTGGTGGAGGCCCTAGAACGCCCGGTGGGTCTCGCAGAGTTGGAGGGAGCGATGAAAGGTTTGGGAGGGGGAAAGGTGCCGGGGATTGATGGGTTACCAAAAGAATTTTATGCGGCGTTCTGGGGGATCCTGGGGAAGGATTTTTTAGAAGTGGTGGGTGCAGTGCTGGAAGGGGGGCTGTTGGGGAGGACAATGAGGGAGGGTGTGTTGACCTTGCTACATAAGAAAGGGGAAAAAGAAGACTTGGGTAATTTCAGGCCGATAACTCTCCTCTGTGCTGATTATAAGATCATCGCTAGAGTGTTGGCCGGACGACTCCGATCTGCTCTACCTCATGTGGTAAATGAGGATCAGACGTGTGGGGTGGAGGGGAGACGCATCCAATGGAATTTGGGGCTGGTGAGGGATTGCATTCACTGGGTGGAGGAACGTGGGGTCCCTCTGATGCTGGTGGGGTTGGACATGGAAAAGGCGTTTGATAGGGTGAACCAAGGTTTTTTGGCAGCTGTGTTAGAGAGGATGGGTTTTGGACCAATTTTTCGGAGGTGGTTAGGGATCATGTACACGGGGGTTGGGAGTAGGGTGGTTGTGAATGGGCATATGGGGGTTTTGGTGTCACAGCAGACGGGAGTGAGGCAAGGATGTCCACTCTCGCCACTGCTTTTTGTTATATATATTGAACCGCTAGCTGCAGCTATTCGGGCGGACGCGGGCGTGAAGGGATTGCGCCTTCCAGGGGGTGGAGAGAGGGATTTGAGGATATCCCAGTACGCGGATGACATGACGCTCTTTTTAACAACGAAGGGCTCCTTGCTCCGTGCTTTGGACGTCTTGGGGTCCTTTTCAAAAGTATCCGGGACAAGGGTCAATGTCGGAAAATCCAAGGTTAAATATTTTGGACCTTGGAAGGGGAGGGGAGGAGGGCTGTTTGGATTGTCGGAGTGCGAGGGTCCAATGAGAATACTGGGGGTGGATTTTGAAGACAGCGAGAGTGGGCCGCTGAACTGGAGGAGGCGCCTGGCAGCACTAAGGTCACGAATAGGACTGTGGAAGGCCCGACGTTTGTCTTTAACTGGGAGGGTTTTGGTGGTGAAAGCGGACATTTTGCCGTCAATGATTTACCTGGCGTACGTTTTCCCCCTGCCACCGGAGTATAGGAGAAGATTAGTGCGGGATGTTTTCTCCTTTGTGTGGGGGGGATACGAGTATGTGAGGAGGGGCTGGATGAGACAAGGGGTACCAGAGGGGGGAAGGGGAGTGCCTGATGTGCCACTTAAGTTAGATGTTCTTTTCTTTTCCTTTTGCTGCAACGGGGTGAAGTTCCCTAGTGGGCACTGGTACCATGTGCTGCTCATGTTTTGGCTATCCTTTCCTTTGAGGAAGTGGGTTAAATGGGAGAACGGGCGGCCAAAAGGGGAGGTTATGCCACCACACTACAGGCAGATGATGGGCTGGGCTAAAAGGCACAAGGAATGCGGGGAAGGTGACCTAGGCCTGGATCATCGGCAACTATACAAGGCAATAGTTGCAAAACAGGGACCTGTGAGAGTTTGCGGGGTGGGCAGGGAGGAGTGGCTGTTTGCGCAGCACAAGGAACTGCCAAACAGACTAAAGGACATCAACTGGCTATGTCTACATAAGAGGATGCCTGTGAGGGACACTTTATATAGGCATGGCCTGTCAAGGCTGCGCTCCTGCCCACGATTAGGTTGTGGCAGAGACGAGGACTTATCTCATGTATTTTGGGGATGTGGGTTTGCAAGAACAATGTGGGGAGAGCTGGGTTTTTTTTTTCCTAAACTGGGGGGACTGTCTTATGAGATGCTGATGCTGGGGGTGGGTCTGAGGGGACGGGGATGGGAGGGTTTTTTGTTGTGGTTGATTCTGTCAATAGGGAAGGCAGCACTGTGGGATGACAGAATGGCATTAATAAGAAGTAATGAGGTGAACAGGGTTGAAGGAGTGGTAGCGAAGGTGAGGGGGGAGGTGCGGCGGATGAAAAGGAGGGAGGAGGAGAGGCATGGATACCATGCAGCCAAGGAGCGATGGAAGGGAGTGTTAGCTTAGGTAAGAGGGTGGGGAAGGGGGTTGCTATGGTATTGGGTGCATTGGTACAGTCTGTATGTTGTTGTTTGTTTTTGTTGTTGATGAAAATGACAATGTAATGTAATATTGTGTGTTGGTGTGGAATGTGTAATAAAAAAAAAAAAATAAAAAAAAAATCTGTTCTTATCAGTTTAATATCTGATATGTCCTCTATACGAGGACTACATATTAAGCCGATTTTTAGCTCTGGGAGATGAAAAAGGGGCTTGCTCCGTTCACTCCAAGCATCGACCCGGTATTGCAGCACCTCCGGGAACGGTGCACCCTTTAAATTGTGGAAAATAAAAGAAATGGTAACCTGAATCAGTGGTGTGGTGTTGGAAATGATTTCTGCTTTGAGTAAAACAAGTCTCACCTCCACATAGTTTTTAAGACTGAGGCTTTTGGCAAGTGACTTATGCTTACTCATCAATAGTGCCTTTGTTTTGCAAGTCTCAAATCACTGATTTTAACTTCACCGATCTGTGAGGACGGTGCCATCTGCGAACCGTCACCACAAATGCTGTGACTGGGAATACCGTCCCTGCCTCTGTCACCACCAACTCATACTTACCTGGCAGGGGAGATACCATGATCAAGAAGGTGGTTCACCCAGGGCGAGGCTCAGTCATTGCACTGCGACTGTGCTGACCACTGCGAATTCCCCAAATGTGGGAATCTCGACTGCATAATTTGTGGTAGTGGGGGACTGCGTTCGCGCTCTCCCCTGATATTGAAGTCAAAGAAAAACCAGGTGTCCCGTTTAATCATCACTGTCTGAATCCCTAGTGAAATCAACCACATTTCAGCAGGATTTTACACGGATTAATCACCACTGCACTGGAGTCTCCGGTGGAGGGAGTCTACAATCAGCAAATCACTGTCTGAATCCAAAGTGAAATCAACCAGATTCCAGCATTAATCATCACTGCGCTGGAGTCTCCAGTGGAGCACGTCTCAAATCAGCAAATCACTGTCTGAATCCAAAGTGAAATCAAGCACATTTCAGCAGGACTTTACACTTTTGCTTGTAAACAAATCAATGAGTTTTTGATGGCTGGTGCTGGGGAATGGGTTTGGCATTGGACAACCGCAGCTCAACCAGTCCCAACCACAAGAGGGATCACTGTTGCGACTGGGATATAAGGCTGCCTGCCACCTGATTCTGCAACTGATTTTGGTTTCTCTTCAATACGCATAAGTCTTTCGCCTTTTACTAAAGACTTCCGTGGAGAGGAACAACAATGAGTTGACCATATTTTTGGCAGGCTCTGCCAATTGGCTGAGCCTCATGTACTTGTGTGAAAAGAAAAGTAGTTGGACAGAGGCTCCTGACAATGGAGCACAAACAAAGTTGTGTTTACTTATCACTGGAGTCACTAGTGCAGCAAGTCTCAAATCACTGTCTGAATCCAAAGTGAAATCAACCAGATTTCAGCAGGATTTTACAGGGATTAATGGTCACTTTACTGGAGTCTCCGGTGGAGCACGTCTCAAATCAGCAAATCACTGTCTGAATTCATTGTGAAATCAACAAGATTTTCAGCAGGACTTTGCAGAGATGAATCATCACTGGAGTCACTAGTGGAGCCTTGCAGCAAGTCTCAAATCCCTGTCTGAATCCATTGTGAAATCAACAAGATTTTCAGCAGGACTTTACAGTGATTAATCATCACTGGAGTCTCTAGTGTCTGAAACAACAGTGAAATCAACCAGATTTCAGCAGGAGTTTACACTTTTGCTTGTAAACAAATCAATGATTTTAGCTTTTTTGAGGACGGGGGCAGCGTGGGGAGTGGGTTGTTAAGTAGCAAGCGACTGCTACGCCCAGTCGAAAGAACCGCACCGCGACAATTGAGATATGTGCTGGTACGTTGGGTCTGCAAACAAACAGTTTGGTGTTATCGCTTCTCGGCCTTTTGGCTAAGATCAAGTGTTGTAGCTGTTTTTGGCCACAAAAGCCAAGCTTTCGAGAACGGAACAATGGCTATGACACCCCACGAGCAGCCGATCCCAAGGGTCGGGCTGAGATATACTTTAAGGTTTCGAGCTACGAAAGAAGATGACCAAGTCCTGTCGAGAGTTTTTTTGGGAAACAAGTAATCATGGGACAGCTGCATTTGATGGTGCAGGATGTTCTGTGTATCCAGTGGAACCAGCAGGAAAAAGCCTTCGACGTTACCCTTGGGAGCGAGGACATCTACAGAAGGGCGTCTGAAATCTGCAGAAAGGATGCGAGGTGAGCCCTCTTGCCTACTATGAGGTCCTGAACCTCGACAGACCGAACTTCAGAACAGTGTCAGTCCATATGTACAACCCTTTTGTGACTGATGAAGCCTTAGTTTCATTCCTGGGCCGCTACGGGGAAGTAGCAACTGCAGCCCGGCATGTAAAGGATCCCCTCGGTTTTTGGACCGGCCGTCGGCAGTTCCAGGTCCTGCTGAATCCAGACCCGACAGGGCCGGATGGGCTACAACACCCCCCTGCTTTTTTTAGTCTTGGGGGAGACCGAGGATATTTGTTCTATAACCGCCAGCCAGCCTTCTGCCGAAAATGCAGACGGTCTGGCCACTCGGAGACAGGCTGCACAGGAGAAAGTTGCCGCTTTTGTGGGCAAACAGGACACGCGGCCAAGGACTGCACTGTCCCTAAAAACTGCCATGGATGCGGAGGGTCGGACCACCTCTATAGAAGCTGTCCCAGCCGCAAGAGGACCTTTTCTGAAGTAACCAGACAAACGGGAGTCTCCAACAGAACTTTGGAGCAGGGGAAAGGATCCAAGACATCGCAGAATTCCGAGGAGGGGCCACTACAGATGGGGTCCGGAGCAGAAACCACAGAGGGAGAAGGGAAGACCGCATTGCAGGAGGAAGGGGCAGTATTGGAGGATGAGGTAGCTCGGGCAGCAGACCATGGCGTGATGGAGGAGTTTCCTGAGCTTACACTTGGTGCATCATTCCCCACAATGAAGCAAGGGGTCCGAAAGCTCTCAGAGGTTTTTGAAGAGCAGGCACCTGAGTGTGAAGAGGGTGCGGAGGAGGAACGCAGCAAAAAAAACAAAAGGAAGAAGAAGGATGCGGGAGCCAAAAAGGAGGGGATTGACGGCAGTAGGAGAGAGGAAGCTGTGAAGCCAGGGAAGTCCACTGACGAGGTGCAAGAAGGTGGAACTCAGGAGGAACTACAGGGCCCAAATGGGAATGTTGCAGTAGAGGGGGCGGAACAGTGCATGGGGGAAGGGGCCGTTTTGACGGCTGAAGGGCTGGGGATTGATTTCGATCTCCCCCAAGGTTTGCTCATGTTGTCATCCCCGTATGGGGTGGACATATATGACGGGCCTAGTCGACCGGTAAACTCACCCAACACAGTGCCCCTTTCCTGGGCTGAAGAGATGGACAAAGACACATCCTACACCCAGTAGGAGTCTGAACTTTGCTTTATGGCTTCGTTTAAGGTACTGTCTTTAAACACAAGGGGAATGAGGAATATAGTGAAAAGGAGGACTGTTTTTGATTTTGTGAACACACTCCAAGCCGATATTTGTTTTTTGCAGGAGGTTCATTTACGGGATGCTGGGGACATCCAAACCTTTGCAAAGGAGTGGACCAAAGGGGACTCAGTCTGGAGTGTAGGGGGGGTCCACGCTACTGGGGTGGGCATTTTATTTGGTTCTAAAGAAATTATGGTGGAGGCATCCTTTGTTATTGTCCAGGGGAGGATAATGGGTACAGACGTGACATGGGGCACAGTCAAGCTTAGGGTTATTGTGGTTTATGGGCCACAATCAGCAACCGAGAGGAAGGACATGATCGGCCAAGTGGAACCACACCTTGCCACTAGCAGGCAGGTTATTTTAGGGGGTGACTTAAATGTCGAGCTAGGTAGAGGGGGGGATACCAGTGACGTTTTTATCACCAATTTAATGGCCAAGCATGGCTTAGTAGACGGGTTGAAGGGGGTTAAACCACATGCGCTAGGTCCTACGTGGCGGAACTCAAGGGGCGCAGCAAAGCGTCTAGACTACATATTTACCTCGAGGTCCTTGAGTTTATTGGCAGGCAGAGTGCTCCCCGTGTTTTTCTCTGACCATGATGGAGTACTGCTGGAGGTGCGCTCATGTGCACCAGTTTTTGGGTCTGGGTTCTGGCGTCTTAACATTAACATCTTGGAGGAGGAGGTGTTCATTAAAGATTTCCGCCTGTTTTTCAGAGGTCTGGTGGGTTTAAGGCCGATGTGTCCTGGAGCTATTGAGTGGTGGGAGGTTGCCAAAGAGAGAATAAAGGCATTTTGTGTACAATACAGCAAAAGAAAGGCAAGGTGGGCAAAGAGAGAAGTGCTTCGCCTACAGCGACTACTCGAGCTTGAGTACACTAGGGGGAACTCGGACGGCACTTTAAACCAGCAGGCTTGTGACTCCCTCAAATCGCAGCTTAGGGATGTCTTTGAGTCAAAAGCCAGAGCCTACCTGTTGCAGTCACGTGAAAAATTCATTGAGAGTTTTGAAACGTGTTCAGCTTCTTTCTTCAGCTCAATAAGGGCTGACAGGGCAAAACGGGTAGTGACCGGGGTTAGGGACGAGCAGGGTAGGATTGTGTCGGATAGGGTGCAGATGGTGCGGGCCGCCACCGAATACTACCGCACAGAGTTTTCAGAGAAGGAGATAGACGTAGGTTGTGGGGAGGTCTTTCTGGATTTGTTGACCCAGCGAGTGCCCTTGAACATAGCACAGACGCTGGATGCCCCGCTCACCCTTGAAGAACTCGAGGGTGCTCTCAACAGAATGAACAGGCGAAAGGTGCCAGGTATCGACGGGCTACCGGCAGAATTTTATCTAAAATTTTGGGACATTCTGGGCCCTGTAGTGTTGGAGATCCTTTCCGCAGTGAACTGGCGGCCACTGACCATGCTGTGTGTCGACTACAAGCTCCTGGCAAAGGTGTTGGCGGACCGGACAGCACTTGCTCATGTGGTCCATGTGGATCAGACTTGCGCAGTGGCGGGACGTTCGGTGAGATGGAATCTCCAGCTTATCCGGGACGCTGTTGCATGGGCGGAAGACAGGCAGCTACCGCTTATGGTGGTGGGCCTCGATCAGGCAAAGGCGTTTGACAGAGTTCACTGGGGTTTCATGTTTAGGGTTTTAAGCAGATTAGGGTTCACTGATAGGTTTGTAGGGTGGTTACGTGTATTGTACACAAGCGTGGGGAGCACAGTTTCGGTTAACGGTCACCTAGGGGAGGTTTTTAGGGTGCACGCAGGGGTCAGACAGGGGTGTCCGCTCTCACCACTGCTCTACATCCTTTACATGGAGCCCCTGGCGGCGGCCATTCGGGCTGACCCGGGTGTTAAGGGTTTTCTGATACCTGGCAGCGGAGGCCTACGGGTCAAACTGTCTCAGTACGCAGACGACACCACACTGCTGCTAGACAGCGATGCTTGCCTAACTCGATCCTTGGAGATTATCCAGAGCTTTGGGCGGGCAGCTGGCGCAAAACTAAACACAGCCAAGTCCTCATTGAAGTTCTTTGGGCGCTGGAAAGACAGGACGGACGTACCAGGGGGGCTTCCGCTCTGCGAAGGACTCCTGAAGGTATTGGGGGTCAGCTTTGAGATAGTCCATAGTGCCACGGTCAACTGGACCAGGCGTTTCTTGGCAGCCCAGAAACAGCTTGCTCTCTGGAGAAGCAGGAAGCTGACTTTGATAGGGAAGGTACTTGTATTGAAGGTAGACGTTCTGCCATCTCTCCTATATTTGGCATACATTTATCCTTTGCCTGTCAGCATGAGGAGGCCCCTAATGCTTCTCGTCTTCTCTTTTATCTGGGGAGGACGATACGAGTATGTGTCGAGGACCCGCATGATGGCTGCAATTGAAGCAGGAGGGAGAGATGTGCCACACCTCCCCCTGAAACTGGACTGCATTTTTGTTTCCTTTTTGTTTAGCCAGTTATCTGTTCCGGTGGCACATCCATCAGGACACTTCATGCGGCTATATTTCTCTTACCAGGCCAGGGGTGTGATAGCTTGGAGTAATCTAGCTCCCCGGGTGGAACAGCAGCCATGGCACTACCATCATGCAGCAAGGTGGCTGCGGGCACACCCTGAGGCCTCGGGAACAGGCGTGTTATTGAGCCACAGGGCACTTTACCAAGTCGCCAGGAAGGGAGTAGTAGCACCTGCAGTGGTCGGGACACCAGCAGGAGTTTGGTGGGGGATCCAACCGCGGGGCCTTGACAATGGGCTCAAGGACCTCAACTGGTTATGTCTCCACGGGTGCCTGCCGGTACGAGAGCTGCTTTATCGGCATGGTTTGACCAGAGCCCCCGTGTGCTCGAGGATTGGATGTCTACACGATGAGACCATTAGACATGTAATGTGGGACTGTACTTTTGCAAGCGAGGGGTGGAAAAGAGCAAATAAGTGGCTAGTACAGCTGGTCCCGGGGTTCCATTTAACTTGGAGTGTGGTGAAAAGAGGGGTGAGCTTGGGAAGGACAATGGTCCTCACATGGCTAATTGTAAGCCTTGTCAAGAGGGGCCTGTGGCGGGCGAGGCAAGACCTGGTGAACAACAAGGAAGTTAGCGTGGAGGGGGTGGTGAAGAGGATCGAGCTGGAGTTGAAGGGGAGAATAATGATGGACATCAGGAAGTGGGGGAAGCATGCCGCCTTGGAGAGGTGGAAGGGAGGACTTGGGTTAAGGGGGATTCCTTGGGACTAGGTAGACTGACCTCATCCCTGAAAGTTGTCATTTGGTTTTGGTTTTTGGTTTGTTTATGTATTGGTAGAAGACCGAACTACAGATATGAGTTTGTATGCATTTGTGTTTGGTTTGTTGATGTATTGTGAAGAGAAATAACCACAGATATGAGTTTGTATTGTGCAAAGATCTTTTTCATAATAAAAAAAAAAAAAAAATCTGTTCTTATCAGTTTAATATCTGATATGTCCTTTATACGAGGACTACATATTAAGCCGATTTTTAGCTCTGGGAGATGAAAAAGGGGCTTGCTCCGTTCACTCCAAGCATCGACCCGGTATTGCAGCACCTCTGGGAACGGTGCACCCTTTAAATTGTGGAAAATAAAAGAAATGGTAACCTGAATCAGTGGTGTGGTGTTGGAAATGATTTCTGCTTTGAGTAAAACAAGTCTCACCTCCACATAGTTTTGAAGACTGAGGCTTTTGGCAAGTGACTCATGCTTACTCATCAATAGTGCCTTTGTTTTGCAAGTCTCAAATCACTGATTTTAACTTCACCGATCTGTGAGGACGGCGCCATCTGCGAACCGTCACCACAAATGCTGTGACTGGGAATACCGTCCCTGCCTCTGTCACCACCAACTCATACTTACCTGGCAGGGGAGATACCATGATCAAGAAGGTGGTTCACCCAGGGCGAGGCTCAGTCATTGCACTGCGACTGTCCTGACCACTGCGAATTCCCCAAATGTGGGAATCTCGACTGCATAATTTGTGGTAGTGGGGGACTGCGTTCGCGCTCTCCCCTGATATTGAAGTCAAAGAAAAACCAGGTGTCCCGTTTAATCATCACTGTCTGAATCCCTAGTGAAATCAACCACATTTCAGCAGGATTTTACACGGATTAATCACCACTGCACTGGAGTCTCCAGTGGAGGGAGTCTACAATCAGCAAATCACTGTCTGAATCCAAAGTGAAATCAACCACATTTCAGCATTAATCATCACTGCGCTGGAGTCTCCAGT
Organism: Gasterosteus aculeatus; assembly: GCF_964276395.1. Taxonomy (NCBI): domain Eukaryota; kingdom Metazoa; phylum Chordata; class Actinopteri; order Perciformes; family Gasterosteidae; genus Gasterosteus; species Gasterosteus aculeatus. Next base: position 19,842,122 of record NC_135703.1, read on the forward strand.
GGAGCACGTCTCAAATCAGCAAATCACTGTCTGAATCCAAAGTGAAATCAAGCACATTTCAGCTGGACTTTACACTTTTGCTTGTAAACAAATCAATGAGTTTTTGATGGCTGGTGCTGGGGAATGGGTTTGGCATTGGACAACCGCAGCTCAACCAGTCCCAACCACAAGAGGGATCACTGTTGCGACTGGGATATAAGGCTGCCTGCCACCTGATTCCGCAACTGACTTTGGTTTCTCTTCAATACGCATAAGTCTTTCGCCTTTTACTAAAGACTTCCGTGGAGAGGAACAACAATGAGTTGACCATATTTTTGGGAGGCTCTGCCAATTGGCTGAGCCTCATGTACTTGTGTGAAAAGAAAAGTAGTTGGACAGAGGCTCCTGACAATGGAGCACAAACAAAGTTGTGTTTACTTATCACTGGAGTCACTAGTGCAGCAAGTCTCAAATCACTGTCTGAATCCAAAGTGAAATCAACCAGATTTCAGCAGGATTTTACAGGGATTAATGGTCACTTTACTGGAGTCTCCGGTGGAGCACGTCTCAAATCAGCAAATCACTGTCTGAATTCATTGTGAAATCAACAAGATTTTCAGCAGGAATCATCACTGGAGTCACTAGTGGAGCCTTGCAGCAAGTCTCAAATCCCTGTCTGAATCCATTGTGAAATCAACAAGATTTTCAGCAGGACTTTACAGTGATTAATCATCACTGGAGTCACTAGTGGAGCCTTGCAGCAAGTCTCAAATCCCTGTCTGAATCCATTGTGAAATCAACAAGATTTTCAGCAGGACTTTACAGTGATTAATCATCACTGGAGTCTCTAGTGTCTGAAACAACAGTGAAATCAACCAGATTTCAGCAGGAGTTTACACTTTTGCTTGTAAACAAATCAATGATTGCAGCTTTTTTGAGGACGGGGGCAGCGTGGGGAGTGGGTTGTTAAGTAGCAAGCGACTGCTACGCCCAGTTGAAAGAACCGCACCGCGACAATTGAGATATGTGCTGGTACGTTGGGTCTGCAAACAAACAGTTTGGTGTTATCGCTTCTCGGCCTTTTGGCTAAGATCAAGTGTAGTGGTTGCTGCTAAAGCTGTGCGGTGCATGGAGCTTGGTGGATAAAGTTGCTGGAGTCCCGTCCTCACACAGGCTATCATGTCTGCAGGACTTAGGAACTCGGTGTGATTCACTTGGAAGGTTAAAGAAGATGAGAAACATGGGAAGAGGGAATGGTTCGTGCGTACGGTCGTGGTGGGAGCACTGAAGATTGACCCCGCCCACGTATACTGCCTGCAGTGGAATGCAGCAGGAGGTGGTTTTGACCTGACTCTACACAGCCAAGCAGTGTATGAGAGGGTGATGGAGACAGCGAGGGAAAAGGCGGAAGAAGAGCCCTTTTCAAAGTTTCGGGTGGAGGCTCTTTGCAAGAGGAACTTGAAGATTGTGACGGTCCACATGTACAACCCATACGTGGGGGACGAGACGGTCATATCCTGGTTGTCGAGGTATGGGAAGGTGGAGTCGGCGGTGAGATACCTGAGGGACAGTTTCGGCATCTGGTCAGGGCGGAGACAATTCAAAGTTCTCCTCGAGGACAACCCCGGCGGAGGCGGTGGGCTGCGGCATCCTCCAGCCTACTTCAGCATTGGTGAGGACAGGGGTTTCCTCTTTTACTCCGGCCAGCCCAGTTTCTGCAGGCAATGCCGCAGCTTTGGGCACATGGCGACGGACTGCACCGAAGGGCGATGCCGGAACTGTGGTGGAAGGGGACACAGCGTGGCCACGTGCGGGGCCCCAAAGACGTGCCATGGATGCGGAGGAGAGGGGCACATTGTCCGCGACTGCACAACCACAACCCGTAGCTACGCAGAGGTAGCAGTGCAGGGGGAGGTCTCTGTCCTCACCCCGTTGGAGGAGGCACTACAGTCGCTCTCTGGAGAGGAGGGAAGGGCTGCTGCACGGGACGAGTCTGCGACTGACCACATCGGCGCAAACGAAACGGAGGAGCGGATGGACACACAAGTGGTTGTGAGCCTGGGAGACTCTCTGCCACTGGTGGGGTCCTGGGCAGACTGTGTGATCAGCTCGGAGGAGGAGGACACCAGGAAAGAGACAATCCAGGGGGTCAGGAAGAGGAGCAGTTCATCCAGGGGTGAGCAGGCTGAGTCTTCGGCAGAAGCAACCGAGGCTGGACCACAGGTGCACAGGTCGAGAAGGAGGAAGAAGAAGCTGGCAGACGGCCGTGCGATGGGGGAGAGCCGGGAACCCCCAGGATCCGAGTCGGAGGGTAGGAGCCAACAGGCTTCTGTGGAGATTTCATCGGGTGGTGCAGGAATGGAGAAAACCGTGGGGACTCCGCGGAGGGAGCCGCCCCAGGACGTTTCTCAAAGCCCGGTACTGCAGGAATATGTTGCCAACAATGATCAACTGGAAGATGGTTGCTTGCCAACAGCGAGCAACCATGGGACAGAGGGTAAAGGGGGGGGGGCACATTTGTGAAGTATTGAATGGCCTTGTTTTCAGTGGTGACCATAAATGTCAGGGGTATGAGAAATATTGTGAAAAGGGCGAGTGTTTTCCAATACCTGTTACAGACGCCCCTACATGTTTGCTTTCTGCAGGAAGTGCATCTAAAGGATGGTGGGGATGTCAGGGAGTTTTCGGAGGGCTGGCTCAAGGGTGAGTCGATATGGGGTGTAGGGGGGGTACACTCCTCAGGGGTGGGAATCCTGTTTGGAAATAAAGATTTCCAGGTCCGGGACAGCTTCTCAGTAGTGCAGGGGAGGGTACTGGTGGTGGATGCATTATGGAGGGGGGTTTTCTTTAGATTTATCAATGTGTATGCACCAGCGGAGCCGAAAGGACGTAAGGCCCTTTTTATTGCACTTAAGGAGGTGTGTGTCACGAATAAGGTGGTGGTTCTAGGGGGGGATTTCAACGTCTCTTTGGAGGGGACAGGGGATTTCAGTCGGCCGTATTTGGAAGAGGTGGTGCAGGCTTTCATGCTGAAGGATGGGTACAGGGCAGTCGAGCCGGCAAGGGAGGGCACCACTTGGTCGAATACACGGGGTTCCCGTAGTCGGATTGATTTTGTTTTTGTGCCTGCTGTGGCTGCTGTACGGAGGGCCGTTGTGGGACCAGTGTGGTTCTCAGACCACAACCAACTTGAGGTGGCCTTTTCGGTGGCGGCCCCAATTTTTGGAAGGGGTTACTGGAAGTTGAATTGTGGGGTTTTGGAGGAGGAGGCTTTCCGTAGAGCCTTCACTTTACACTATGAGGGGTGGGTCTCACTGAAGCCTTTTTTTGACAATATTGTGGAGTGGTGGGAATATGTGAAGGTAAACGCCAGGGAGTTGACTGTGGGATATTGTTCACAACGAGCGAGGGAGGAGAAGGGGGGGTTTAGGAGGCTCCAAAGGGAGCTGCAGGCTATGATGGAGGCGGAGAACAAGGGGGAAAGAAGGGATAAGCAGAGGGAGAGGGAGGTGAGGGAGAATTTGGGCCTATACTTTAAGGGAAAAGCTGATGGGTTACTGAGGAGATGTGGGAGGGAATCCATCAATGTAGCAGAGACCTGTTTGCCCATGTTTTTTAAACAGGTGAGGGCTGCCCGGGCAAGAGCGTGCATTCCGGGGCTACGGGGGAAGGATGGTGACCTTGTCTCAGATCCGGAGGGGATGGTTGGGGTTGCCTCCAATTTTTTTGGGGACGCCATGGGGCCACAAGAGGTGGAAGAACCGGAGGAAGGAGGTTTTTTGAAGGGGCTTGGGGCTAGGGTGCCAAGGGAAGTGGTGGAGGCCCTAGAACGCCCGGTGGGTCTCGCAGAGTTGGAGGGAGCTATGAAAGGTTTGGGAGGGGGAAAGGTGCCGGGGATTGATGGGTTACCAAAAGAATTTTATGCGGCGTTCTGGGGGATCCTGGGGAAGGATTTTTTAGAAGTGGTGGGTGCAGTGCTGGAACGGGGGCTGTTGGGGAGGACAATGAGGGAGGGGGTGTTGACCTTGCTACATAAGAAAGGGGAAAAAGAAGACTTGGGTAATTTCAGGCCGATAACTCTTCTCTGTGCTGATTATAAGATCATCGCTAGAGTGTTGGCCGGACGACTCCGATCTGCTCTACCTCATGTGGTAAATGAGGATCAGACGTGTGGGGTGGAGGGGAGACGCATCCAATGGAATTTAGGGCTGGTGAGGGATTGCATTCACTGGGTGGAGGAACGTGGGGTCCCTCTGATGCTGGTGGGGTTGGACATGGAAAAGGCGTTTGATAGGGTGAACCAAGGTTTTTTGGCAGCTGTGTTAGAGAGGATGGGTTTTGGACCAATTTTTCGGAGGTGGTTAGGGATCATGTACACGGGGGTTGGGAGTAGGGTGGTTGTGAATGGGCATATGGGGGTTTTGGTGTCACAGCAGACGGGAGTGAGGCAAGGATGTCCACTCTCGCCACTGCTTTTTGTTATATATATTGAACCGCTAGCTGCAGCTATTCGGGCGGACGCAGGCGTGAAGGGATTGCGCCTTCCAGGGGGTGGAGAGAGGGATTTGAGGATATCCCAGTACGCGGATGACATGACGCTCTTTTTAACAACGAAGGGCTCCTTGCTCCGTGCTTTGGACGTCTTGGGGTCCTTTTCAAAAGTATCCGGGGCCAGGGTCAATGTCGGAAAATCCAAGGTTAAATATTTTGGACCTTGGAAGGGGAGGGGAGGAGGGCTGTTTGGATTGTCGGAGTGCGAGGGTCCAATGAGAATACTGGGGGTGGATTTTGAAGGCAGCGAGAGTGGGCCGCTGAACTGGAGGAGGCGCCTGGCAGCACTAAGGTCACGAATAGGACTGTGGAAGGCCCGACGTTTGTCTTTAACTGGGAGGGTTTTGGTGGTGAAAGCGGACATTTTGCCGTCAATGATTTACCTGGCGTACGTTTTCCCCCTGCCACCGGAGTATAGGAGAAGATTAGTGCGGGATGTTTTCTCCTTTGTGTGGGGGGGATACGAGTATGTGAGGAGGGGCTGGATGAGACAAGGGGTACCAGAGGGGGGAAGGGGAGTGCCTGATGTGCCACTTAAGTTAGATGTTCTTTTTTTTTCCTTTTGCTGCAACGGGGTGAAGTTCCCTAGTGGGCACTGGTACCATGTGCTGCTCATGTTTTGGCTATCCTTTCCTTTGAGGAAGTGGGTTAAATGGGAGAACGGGCGGCCAAAAGGGGAGGTTATGCCACCACACTACAGGCAGATGATGGGCTGGGCTAAAAGGCACAAGGAATGCGGGGAAGGTGACCTAGGCCTGGATCATCGGGAACTATACAAGGCAATAGTTGCAAAACAGGGACCTGTGAGAGTTTGCGGGGTGGGCAGGGAGGAGTGGCTGTTTGCGCAGCACAAGGAACTGCCAAACAGACTAAAGGACATCAACTGGCTATGTCTACATAAGAGGATGCCTGTGAGGGACACTTTATATAGGCATGGCCTGTCAAGGCTGCGCTCCTGCCCACGATTAGGTTGTGGCAGAGACGAGGACTTATCTCATGTATTTTGGGGATGTGGGTTTGCAAGAACAATGTGGGGAGAGCTGGGTTTTTTTTTTCCTAAACTGGGGGGACTGTCTTATGAGATGCTGATGCTGGGGGTGGGTCTGAGGGGACGGGGATGGGAGGGTTTTTTGTTGTGGTTGATTCTGTCAATAGGGAAGGCAGCACTGTGGAATGACAGAATGGCATTAATAAGAAGTAATGAGGTGAACAGGGTTGCACAATGCATCTGGGGCAGTTTTGGCCTCTTTCAGACCCAATAACGTAAAAGCAATTTGCAAGTTGGAAAACGGCTTCTGGGGCGTCACCAAGGCAAGCACAGTCTCCCAGACGTCAAAATCGCCCCCCAAAAATGTAGGTCACCTTGACTGAGACAAGGACTTGCCTAGAGGGCTATAAATACCTCTCGAATTCCAGGCTCATTTAGCGGAAGGCGCCCCAGCGTAGTTCCCAGTGAGGTGCGGCGGTCTCGTAGTCTGCACGTGACCGTTCGCTCACACACCTAGTGGCCAATAGGTGTGTGAGGGTAAATGGAGCGTTGCAACTACGCCTCTGGATCGATCCGCACGTCCACTAACATAACAGGCGCGTACTGCATTTTTTGACTACTTACTGACTTGATTGTGTTTTTAGTGGTATTGTAATAATAATAACTTGCTCAATTTTTAGCCGATTTGGAGACGCTTTGGTTTGTCATGAACGTAACAGGTCTACTTGTGGCACTGCATACGCATGAATAATGTTCTGTTCAATATCATTTTCGTGTGAAAAGCCATGGTTATACCCATTCATAAGTATCACCAATACATACATCTCTGTACAGGGTGGGGATTTCAACATGCAGCATATCCTGATGCACATTTCTAAAGGGAAACCGTGTACCTTTTTTAGAACATTATTTTTTTTTTGACAACATAAAACCATTACTCATATTATGTATGCTGTGCCATAACTACATGTTGCACGTTGAGGACAAAACAAAACCGTTCGGTCTCGGTTGAAAACGCAGACGAGAGATCTAGCCTTTATTATGAATCCATGGTCTCTATCGGGAACCAGCGTGACGTCTATATATTTCCGAGCAAGGCGCGGTCGCCCGACACCGACGCTTCAAAGCCTGCCACGGGCGTGAAAGGGGTTCGTTCGCCACTGGCACAGACTGGCTTCGCCAACTTGAGCTGTCCAACCATGTGTGTCCACACCATGTGCGAGGGAATATGGAGCGCGGCAAAAGTACGCTTCTAAATCGGACCGCACCTCCGCAAAGCGGACGAGACATCTAGCCTTTATTATAAATTTATCGGGAACCGAACCCGCGACCCCAAATCTCCGAGCAAGGTGCGCATGCGCAGTGAGGCCCCTCATGTTTTTAGTGGTGCATGCACTTGTAATAATAATAACTTGCTCAATTTATAGCCGATTTGGAGACGCTTTGGTTCGTCATGAACGTAACAGGGCTATTTATGGCACTGCATACGTATGAATAATGTTCTGTTGTATATCATTTTCGCGTGAAAAACCAAAGCCTTTCTGTATTATTATCACTATTGTCAGGATTGTGAGTTCAAATTGACTGTACAAGGCCTTCTCTGCTGGCCTAAACATCATCAAAATATATCTCTTTTTTTCCTGTCCAGTGGACTGTATATAGTCAGATGTGCCAGCGTCATGGCGTGATGTGGCATGAGGCGTCCCCGTCGCTCCCCGAGAGATCAGCTGAGATGCACAAAACCATCACGAGCTGCTTTTGCACCAATTGATTACATTAAGTCGTTGTTCTCCTTAATACCCCTCATGCTTCTTTTTTCTTTTAGGCGTATGTGTTATTTTATATACAATCATATTGATTGTCTCTTTAACTTGGCCTGTTTCTCAGAGCTTTTCTGTGTTATTATCACAATTGTCAGGATTGTGAGCTCAAACTGACTGTCCAACTCTATATGTTTCAGTTTCTACAGGTTTTCTACAGGTGGTGGGCCGTGAGGGCCAGCAAGGCCTCCTCTGCTGGCCTAAACACCTTCCGTAGTGAGTCTTCCTTTATGACTGAAGAGTATTCCGCTTCTTCAGGATAAGTCCGCTATTTAAAATCCCTCTTGGGTCAGGTTGCCAGCAACGTTCCCTCTGATTTCTCACGTGTCTGGGCGTACACAAAAGCTCCCTGAGCACACGGAGGACCACTGTGAGCAACATCAGATGTGCGCGCTGTGACCACACACATCGCACCTGTTCAACACCTTGGATCATCAAGTTACATGGTTTATTAAAAGAATCAAATCAAGGCAGCGATTTTCATTAGTTTACTTTTAATATAAGCGATTTGGGCCACTTCAAAAGAAAAAGACAAAAATCTTGTTGGTGTTCATGAGATGTGTAGTGTGCTATATGTTATGTGTGTTATGTGAGAGTCATGCTTTGGCCTTGGAAAGAGTCGTGCTTTGGCCCGGGTGTGGTCCTGCTGTGGCCTGGCTGAGGGCTGAGGGTCCTGTTCTGGAAGAAATGAGGCATATCCACCTTTCCGACATAACATTTTGTTCACATTAATACATTCCCATTTTGCCAAATGACATGTGCTGTAGCTTGCGTTGCAGTGTAAATTCCACAATTAAAAAACATAATTGTGGATAAAAGTTAAACAAACTAATTTTCGTCACCCTCACAGAAAGTACCGTGTAATATATCTGTCCATCTACTTTGAAACGGCGCCACCTGGCCATTGGCACGCTATGCTGGCCGAAAACGGTACTGCACCTGCTCTAGCTTGAAACCTGCATCAATGAATTGTGAATTCACAAAGCGGACGAGACGTCTAGCCGTTATTATGAATTTCTCGGGAACCGAACACGCGGCCCCAAATCTCCGCGCAAGGTGCGCATGCGCGGTGAGGCCCCACAGTCCGTGTCGGTGTGCTAACCGCTCGGCCAAGTAGGAGATTTGCGATTCCGTCCAGTGACGTGGCATAACGCGTCACTGTCGCACCCTGAGAGATCAGAGAGATGTTTTTAGTGGTGCACGCACTTGTAATAATAATAACTTGCTCAATTTTTAGCCGATTTGTAAACGGTTTGGTTTGTCATGAACGTAACAGGGGTAGCTATGGCACTTCATACGTATGAATAATGTTCTGTTGTATATCATTTTTGTGTGAAAAGCCAAAGCCTTTCTGTATTATTATCACAATTGTCAGGATTGTGAGTTCAAACTGCCTATATATCTCTATATATCTCAGTTTCTACAGGTTTTCCACAGGTGGAGGGCGGTCAGGGCCAGCAAGGCCTTCTTTGCTGGCCTAAACATCATCCATTTTTTAAAAAATACAATCATATTGATTGTCTCTCTAACTTGTCTCCCAGAGCTTTTCTGTATTATTATCACAATTGTCAGGATTGTGAGTTCAAATTGACTGTACAAGGCCTTCTCTGCTGGCCTAAACATCATCCAAAATATATCTCTCTTTTTCCTGTCCAGTGGACTGTATATAGTCAGATGTGCCAGCGTCATGGCGTGATGTGGCATGACGCGTCCCCGTCGCTCCCCGAGAGATCAGCTGAGATGCACAAAACCATCACGAGCTGCTTTTGCACCAATTGATTACATTAAGTCGTTGTTCTCCTTAATACCCCTCATGCTTCTTTTTTCTTTTAGGCGTATGTGTTATTTTACATACAATCATATTGATTGTCTCTTTAACTTGGCCTGTTTCTCAGAGCTTTTCTGTATTATTATCACAATTGTCAGGATTGTGAGCTCAAACTGACTGTCCAACTCTATATGTTTCAGTTTCTACAGGTTTTCTACAGGTGGAGGGCGGTCAGGGCCAGCAAGGCCTCCTCTGCTGGCCTAAACACCTTCCGTAGTGAGTCTTCCTTTATGACTGAAGAGTATTCCGCTTCTTCAGGATAAGTCCGCTATTTAAAATCCCTCTTGGGTCAGGTTGCCAGCAACGTTCCCTCTGATTTCTCACGTGTCTGGGCGTACACAAAAGCTCCCTGAGCACACGGAGGACCACTGTGAGCAACATCAGATGTGCGCGCTGTGACCACACACATCGCACCTGTTCAACACCTTGGATCATCAAGTTACGTGGTTTATTAAAAGAATCAAATCACAGCAGCAATTTTCATTAGTCTACTTTTAATATAAGCGATTTGGGCCACTTCAAAAGAAAAAGACAAAAATCTTGTCGGTGTTCATGAGATGTGTAGTGTGCTATATGTTATGTGTGTTATGTGAGAGTCATGCTTTGGCCTTGGAAAGAGTCGTGCTTTGGCCCGGGTGTGGTCCTGCTGTGGCCTGGCTGAGGGCTGAGGGTCCTGTTCTGGAAGAAATGAGGCATATCCACCTTTCCGACATAAAACACAATTGTTTTGTGGATAAAAGTTAAACAAACTTATTTTCGTTACCCTCACAGAAAGTACCGTGTAATGTATCTATGCATCTACTTTGGAACGGCGCCACCTACTCTTTGGCACACCACGCTGGCCGAAAACGGTACTGTACCTGCTCTTGCTTGAACCCTGCATCAATCCGAATTCCACTCCGTCCTAGAATTCCACTCAGCCAAACGTGATGGTTCAAAATGACAGCGCTCGATTGGCCGGTGTGTCCTGCTGACAAATAGAACACCCACAATGCATCTGGGGCAGTTTTGGCCTCTTTCAGACCCAATAACGTAAAAGCTAAAGCAATTTGCAAGTTGGAAAACGGCTTCTGGGGCGTCACCAAGGCAAGCACAGTCTCCCAGACGTCAAAATCGCCCCCCAAATATGTAGGTCACCTTGACTGAGACAAGGACTTGCCTAGAGGGCTATAAATACCTCTCGAATTCCGGGCTCATTTAGCGGAAGGCGCCCCAGCGTAGTTCCCAGTGAGGTGCGGCGGTCTCGTAGTCTGCACGTGACCGTTCGCTCACACACCTAGTGGCCAATAGGTGTGTGAGGGTAAATGGAGCGTTGCAACTACGCCTCTGGATCGATCCGCACGTCCACTAACATAACAGGCGCGTACTGCATTTTTTGACTACTTACTGACTTGATTGTGTTTTTAGTGGTATTGTAATAATAATAACTTGCTCAATTTTTAGCCGATTTGGAAACGGTTTGGTTTGTCATGAACGTAACAGGTCTACTTGTGGCACTGCATACGCATGAATAATGTTCTGTTCAATATCATTTTCGTGTGAAAAGCCATGGTTATACCCATTCATAAGTATCACCAATACATACATCTCTGTACAGGGTGGGGATTTCAACATGCAGCATATCCTGATGCACATTTCTAAAGGGAAACCGTGTACCTTTTTTAGAACATTATTTTTTTTTTGACAACATAAAACCATTACTCATATTATGCATGCTGTGCCATAACTACATGTTGCACGTTGAGGACAAAACAAAACCGTTTGGTCTCGGTTGAAAACGCAGACGAGAGATCTAGCCTTTATTATGAATCCATGGTCTCTATCGGGAACCAGCGTGACGTCTATATATTTCCGAGCAAGGCGCGGTCGCCCGACACCGACGCTTCAAAGCCTGTCACGGGCGTGAAAGGGGTTCGTTCGCCACTGGCACAGACTGGCTTCGCCAACTTGAGCTGTCCAACCATGTGTGTCCACACCATGTGCGAGGGAATATGGAGCGCGGCAAAAGTACGCTTCTAAATCGGACCGCACCTCCGCAAAGCGGACGAGACATCTAGCCTTTATTATAAATTTATCGGGAACCGAACCCGCGACCCCAAATCTCCGAGCAAGGTGCGCATGCGCAGTGAGGCCCCTCATGTTTTTAGTGGTGCATGCACTTGTAATAATAATAACTTGCTCAATTTATAGCCGATTTGGAGACGCTTTGGTTCGTCATGAACGTAACAGGGCTATTTATGGCACTGCATACGTATGAATAATGTTCTGTTGTATATCATTTTCGCGTGAAAAACCAAAGCCTTTCTGTATTATTATCACTATTGTCAGGATTGTGAGTTCAAATTGACTGTACAAGGCCTTCTCTGCTGGCCTAAACATCATCAAAATATATCTCTTTTTTTCCTGTCCAGTGGACTGTATATAGTCAGATGTGCCAGCGTCATGGCGTGATGTGGCATGAGGCGTCCCCGTCGCTCCCCGAGAGATCAGCTGAGATGCACAAAACCATCACGAGCTGCTTTTGCACCAATTGATTACATTAAGTCGTTGTTCTCCTTAATACCCCTCATGCTTCTTTTTTCTTTTAGGCGTATGTGTTATTTTATATACAATCATATTGATTGTCTCTTTAACTTGGCCTGTTTCTCAGAGCTTTTCTGTGTTATTATCACAATTGTCAGGATTGTGAGCTCAAACTGACTGTCCAACTCTATATGTTTCAGTTTCTACAGGTTTTCTACAGGTGGTGGGCCGTGAGGGCCAGCAAGGCCTCCTCTGCTGGCCTAAACACCTTCCGTAGTGAGTCTTCCTTTATGACTGAAGAGTATTCCGCTTCTTCAGGATAAGTCCGCTATTTAAAATCCCTCTTGGGTCAGGTTGCCAGCAACGTTCCCTCTGATTTCTCACGTGTCTGGGCGTACACAAAAGCTCCCTGAGCACACGGAGGACCACTGTGAGCAACATCAGATGTGCGCGCTGTGACCACACACATCGCACCTGTTCAACACCTTGGATCATCAAGTTACATGGTTTATTAAAAGAATCAAATCAAGGCAGCGATTTTCATTAGTTTACTTTTAATATAAGCGATTTGGGCCACTTCAAAAGAAAAAGACAAAAATCTTGTTGGTGTTCATGAGATGTGTAGTGTGCTATATGTTATGTGTGTTATGTGAGAGTCATGCTTTGGCCTTGGAAAGAGTCGTGCTTTGGCCCGGGTGTGGTCCTGCTGTGGCCTGGCTGAGGGCTGAGGGTCCTGTTCTGGAAGAAATGAGGCATATCCACCTTTCCGACATAACATTTTGTTCACATTAATACATTCCCATTTTGCCAAATGACATGTGCTGTAGCTTGCGTTGCAGTGTAAATTCCACAATTAAAAAACATAATTGTGGATAAAAGTTAAACAAACTAATTTTCGTCACCCTCACAGAAAGTACCGTGTAATATATCTGTCCATCTACTTTGAAACGGCGCCACCTGGCCATTGGCACGCTATGCTGGCCGAAAACGGTACTGCACCTGCTCTAGCTTGAAACCTGCATCAATGAATTGTGAATTCACAAAGCGGACGAGACGTCTAGCCGTTATTATGAATTTCTCGGGAACCGAACACGCGGCCCCAAATCTCCGCGCAAGGTGCGCATGCGCGGTGAGGCCCCACAGTCCGTGTCGGTGTGCTAACCGCTCGGCCAAGTAGGAGATTTGCGATTCCGTCCAGTGACGTGGCATAACGCGTCACTGTCGCACCCTGAGAGATCAGAGAGATGTTTTTAGTGGTGCACGCACTTGTAATAATAATAACTTGCTCAATTTTTAGCCGATTTGTAAACGGTTTGGTTTGTCATGAACGTAACAGGGGTAGCTATGGCACTTCATACGTATGAATAATGTTCTGTTGTATATCATTTTTGTGTGAAAAGCCAAAGCCTTTCTGTATTATTATCACAATTGTCAGGATTGTGAGTTCAAACTGCCTATATATCTCTATATATCTCAGTTTCTACAGGTTTTCCACAGGTGGAGGGCGGTCAGGGCCAGCAAGGCCTTCTTTGCTGGCCTAAACATCATCCATTTTTTAAAAAATACAATCATATTGATTGTCTCTCTAACTTGTCTCCCAGAGCTTTTCTGTATTATTATCACAATTGTCAGGATTGTGAGTTCAAATTGACTGTACAAGGCCTTCTCTGCTGGCCTAAACATCATCCAAAATATATCTCTCTTTTTCCTGTCCAGTGGACTGTATATAGTCAGATGTGCCAGCGTCATGGCGTGATGTGGCATGACGCGTCCCCGTCGCTCCCCGAGAGATCAGCTGAGATGCACAAAACCATCACGAGCTGCTTTTGCACCAATTGATTACATTAAGTCGTTGTTCTCCTTAATACCCCTCATGCTTCTTTTTTCTTTTAGGCGTATGTGTTATTTTACATACAATCATATTGATTGTCTCTTTAACTTGGCCTGTTTCTCAGAGCTTTTCTGTATTATTATCACAATTGTCAGGATTGTGAGCTCAAACTGACTGTCCAACTCTATATGTTTCAGTTTCTACAGGTTTTCTACAGGTGGAGGGCGGTCAGGGCCAGCAAGGCCTCCTCTGCTGGCCTAAACACCTTCCGTAGTGAGTCTTCCTTTATGACTGAAGAGTATTCCGCTTCTTCAGGATAAGTCCGCTATTTAAAATCCCTCTTGGGTCAGGTTGCCAGCAACGTTCCCTCTGATTTCTCACGTGTCTGGGCGTACACAAAAGCTCCCTGAGCACACGGAGGACCACTGTGAGCAACATCAGATGTGCGCGCTGTGACCACACACATCGCACCTGTTCAACACCTTGGATCATCAAGTTACGTGGTTTATTAAAAGAATCAAATCACAGCAGCAATTTTCATTAGTCTACTTTTAATATAAGCGATTTGGGCCACTTCAAAAGAAAAAGACAAAAATCTTGTCGGTGTTCATGAGATGTGTAGTGTGCTATATGTTATGTGTGTTATGTGAGAGTCATGCTTTGGCCTTGGAAAGAGTCGTGCTTTGGCCCGGGTGTGGTCCTGCTGTGGCCTGGCTGAGGGCTGAGGGTCCTGTTCTGGAAGAAATGAGGCATATCCACCTTTCCGACATAAAACACAATTGTTTTGTGGATAAAAGTTAAACAAACTTATTTTCGTTACCCTCACAGAAAGTACCGTGTAATGTATCTATGCATCTACTTTGGAACGGCGCCACCTACTCTTTGGCACACCACGCTGGCCGAAAACGGTACTGTACCTGCTCTTGCTTGAACCCTGCATCAATCCGAATTCCACTCCGTCCTAGAATTCCACTCAGCCAAACGTGATGGTTCAAAATGACAGCGCTCGATTGGCCGGTGTGTCCTGCTGACAAATAGAACACCCACAATGCATCTGGGGCAGTTTTGGCCTCTTTCAGACCCAATAACGTAAAAGCTAAAGCAATTTGCAAGTTGGAAAACGGCTTCTGGGGCGTCACCAAGGCAAGCACAGTCTCCCAGACGTCAAAATCGCCCCCCAAATATGTAGGTCACCTTGACTGAGACAAGGACTTGCCTAGAGGGCTATAAATACCTCTCGAATTCCGGGCTCATTTAGCGGAAGGCGCCCCAGCGTAGTTCCCAGTGAGGTGCGGCGGTCTCGTAGTCTGCACGTGACCGTTCGCTCACACACCTAGTGGCCAATAGGTGTGTGAGGGTAAATGGAGCGTTGCAACTACGCCTCTGGATCGATCCGCACGTCCACTAACATAACAGGCGCGTACTGCATTTTTTGACTACTTACTGACTTGATTGTGTTTTTAGTGGTATTGTAATAATAATAACTTGCTCAATTTTTAGCCGATTTGGAAACGGTTTGGTTTGTCATGAACGTAACAGGTCTACTTGTGGCACTGCATACGCATGAATAATGTTCTGTTCAATATCATTTTCGTGTGAAAAGCCATGGTTATACCCATTCATAAGTATCACCAATACATACATCTCTGTACAGGGTGGGGATTTCAACATGCAGCATATCCTGATGCACATTTCTAAAGGGAAACCGTGTACCTTTTTTAGAACATTATTTTTTTTTTGACAACATAAAACCATTACTCATATTATGCATGCTGTGCCATAACTACATGTTGCACGTTGAGGACAAAACAAAACCGTTTGGTCTCGGTTGAAAACGCAGACGAGAGATCTAGCCTTTATTATGAATCCATGGTCTCTATCGGGAACCAGCGTGACGTCTATATATTTCCGAGCAAGGCGCGGTCGCCCGACACCGACGCTTCAAAGCCTGTCACGGGCGTGAAAGGGGTTCGTTCGCCACTGGCACAGACTGGCTTCGCCAACTTGAGCTGTCCAACCATGTGTGTCCACACCATGTGCGAGGGAATATGGAGCGCGGCAAAAGTACGCTTCTAAATCGGACCGCACCTCCGCAAAGCGGACGAGACATCTAGCCTTTATTATAAATTTATCGGGAACCGAACCCGCGACCCCAAATCTCCGAGCAAGGTGCGCATGCGCAGTGAGGCCCCTCATGTTTTTAGTGGTGCATGCACTTGTAATAATAATAACTTGCTCAATTTATAGCCGATTTGGAGACGCTTTGGTTCGTCATGAACGTAACAGGGCTATTTATGGCACTGCATACGTATGAATAATGTTCTGTTGTATATCATTTTCGCGTGAAAAACCAAAGCCTTTCTGTATTATTATCACTATTGTCAGGATTGTGAGTTCAAATTGACTGTACAAGGCCTTCTCTGCTGGCCTAAACATCATCAAAATATATCTCTTTTTTTCCTGTCCAGTGGACTGTATATAGTCAGATGTGCCAGCGTCATGGCGTGATGTGGCATGACGCGTCCCCGTCGCTCCCCGAGAGATCAGCTGAGATGCACAAAACCATCACGAGCTGCTTTTGCACCAATTGATTACATTAAGTCGTTGTTCTCCTTAATACCCCTCATGCTTCTTTTTTCTTTTAGGCGTATGTGTTATTTTATATACAATCATATTGATTGTCTCTTTAACTTGGCCTGTTTCTCAGAGCTTTTCTGTGTTATTATCACAATTGTCAGGATTGTGAGCTCAAACTGACTGTCCAACTCTATATGTTTCAGTTTCTACAGGTTTTCTACAGGTGGTGGGCCGTGAGGGCCAGCAAGGCCTCCTCTGCTGGCCTAAACACCTTCCGTAGTGAGTCTTCCTTTATGACTGAAGAGTATTCCGCTTCTTCAGGATAAGTCCGCTATTTAAAATCCCTCTTGGGTCAGGTTGCCAGCAACGTTCCCTCTGATTTCTCACGTGTCTGGGCGTACACAAAAGCTCCCTGAGCACACGGAGGACCACTGTGAGCAACATCAGATGTGCGCGCTGTGACCACACACATCGCACCTGTTCAACACCTTGGATCATCAAGTTACATGGTTTATTAAAAGAATCAAATCAAGGCAGCGATTTTCATTAGTTTACTTTTAATATAAGCGATTTGGGCCACTTCAAAAGAAAAAGACAAAAATCTTGTTGGTGTTCATGAGATGTGTAGTGTGCTATATGTTATGTGTGTTATGTGAGAGTCATGCTTTGGCCTTGGAAAGAGTCGTGCTTTGGCCCGGGTGTGGTCCTGCTGTGGCCTGGCTGAGGGCTGAGGGTCCTGTTCTGGAAGAAATGAGGCATATCCACCTTTCCGACATAACATTTTGTTCACATTAATACATTCCCATTTTGCCAAATGACATGTGCTGTAGCTTGCGTTGCAGTGTAAATTCCACAATTAAAAAACATAATTGTGGATAAAAGTTAAACAAACTAATTTTCGTCACCCTCACAGAAAGTACCGTGTAATATATCTGTCCATCTACTTTGAAACGGCGCCACCTGGCCATTGGCACGCTATGCTGGCCGAAAACGGTACTGCACCTGCTCTAGCTTGAAACCTGCATCAATGAATTGTGAATTCACAAAGCGGACGAGACGTCTAGCCGTTATTATGAATTTCTCGGGAACCGAACACGCGGCCCCAAATCTCCGCGCAAGGTGCGCATGCGCGGTGAGGCCCCACAGTCCGTGTCGGTGTGCTAACCGCTCGGCCAAGTAGGAGATTTGCGATTCCGTCCAGTGACGTGGCATAACGCGTCACTGTCGCACCCTGAGAGATCAGAGAGATGTTTTTAGTGGTGCACGCACTTGTAATAATAATAACTTGCTCAATTTTTAGCCGATTTGTAAACGGTTTGGTTTGTCATGAACGTAACAGGGGTAGCTATGGCACTTCATACGTATGAATAATGTTCTGTTGTATATCATTTTTGTGTGAAAAGCCAAAGCCTTTCTGTATTATTATCACAATTGTCAGGATTGTGAGTTCAAACTGCCTATATATCTCTATATATTTCAGTTTCTACAGGTTTTCCACAGGTGGAGGGCGGTCAGGGCCAGCAAGGCCTTCTTTGCTGGCCTAAACATCATCCATTTTTTAAAAAATACAATCATATTGATTGTCTCTCTAACTTGTCTCCCAGAGCTTTTCTGTATTATTATCACAATTGTCAGGATTGTGAGTTCAAATTGACTGTACAAGGCCTTCTCTGCTGGCCTAAACATCATCCAAAATATATCTCTCTTTTTCCTGTCCAGTGGACTGTATATAGTCAGATGTGCCAGCGTCATGGCGTGATGTGGCATGACGCGTCCCCGTCGCTCCCCGAGAGATCAGCTGAGATGCACAAAACCATCACGAGCTGCTTTTGCACCAATTGATTACATTAAGTCGTTGTTCTCCTTAATACCCCTCATGCTTCTTTTTTCTTTTAGGCGTATGTGTTATTTTACATACAATCATATTGATTGTCTCTTTAACTTGGCCTGTTTCTCAGAGCTTTTCTGTATTATTATCACAATTGTCAGGATTGTGAGCTCAAACTGACTGTCCAACTCTATATGTTTCAGTTTCTACAGGTTTTCTACAGGTGGAGGGCGGTCAGGGCCAGCAAGGCCTCCTCTGCTGGCCTAAACACCTTCCGTAGTGAGTCTTCCTTTATGACTGAAGAGTATTCCGCTTCTTCAGGATAAGTCTGCTATTTAAAATCCCTCTTGGGTCAGGTTGCCAGCAACGTTCCCTCTGATTTCTCACGTGTCTGGGCGTACACAAAAGCTCCCTGAGCACACGGAGGACCACTGTGAGCAACATCAGATGTGCGCGCTGTGACCACACACATCGCACCTGTTCAACACCTTGGATCATCAAGTTACGTGGTTTATTAAAAGAATCAAATCACAGCAGCAATTTTCATTAGTCTACTTTTAATATAAGCGATTTGGGCCACTTCAAAAGAAAAAGACAAAAATCTTGTCGGTGTTCATGAGATGTGTAGTGTGCTATATGTTATGTGTGTTATGTGAGAGTCATGCTTTGGCCTTGGAAAGAGTCGTGCTTTGGCCCGGGTGTGGTCCTGCTGTGGCCTGGCTGAGGGCTGAGGGTCCTGTTCTGGAAGAAATGAGGCATATCCACCTTTCCGACATAACATTTTGTTCACATTAATACATTCCCATTTTGCCAAATGACATGTGCTGTAGCTTGCGTTGCAGTGTAAATTCCACAATTAAAAAACATAATTGTGGATAAAAGTTAAACAAACTTATTTTCGTCACCCTCACAGAAAGTACCGTGTAATATATCTGTCCATCTACTTTGAAACGGCGCCACCTGGCCATTGGCACGCTATGCTGGCCGAAAACGGTACTGCACCTGCTCTAGCTTGAAACCTGCATCAATGAATTGTGAATTCACAAAGCGGACGAGACGTCTAGCCGTTATTATGAATTTCTCGGGAACCGAACACGCGGCCCCAAATCTCCGAGCAAGGTGCGCATGCGCGGTGAGGCCCCACAGTCCGTGTCGGTGTGCTAACCGCTCGGCCAAGTAGGAGATTTGCGATTCCGTCCAGTGACGTGGCATAACGCGTCACTGTCGCACCCTGAGAGATCAGAGAGATGTTTTTAGTGGTGCACGCACTTGTAATAATAATAACTTGCTCAATTTTTAGCCGATTTGTAAACGGTTTGGTTTGTCATGAACGTAACAGGGGTAGCTATGGCACTTCATACGTATGAATAATGTTCTGTTGTATATCATTTTTGTGTGAAAAGCCAAAGCCTTTCTGTATTATTATCACAATTGTCAGGATTGTGAGTTCAAACTGCCTATATATCTCTATATATCTCAGTTTCTACAGGTTTTCTACAGGTGGAGGGCGGTCAGGGCCAGCAAGGCCTCCTCTGCTGGCCTAAACACCTTCCGTAGTGAGTCTTCCTTTATGACTGAAGAGTATTCCGCTTCTTCAGGATAAGTCCGCTATTTAAAATCCCTCTTGGGTCAGGTTGCCAGCAACGTTCCCTCTGATTTCTCACGTGTCTGGGCGTACACAAAAGCTCCCTGAGCACACGGAGGACCACTGTGAGCAACATCAGATGTGCGCGCTGTGACCACACACATCGCACCTGTTCAACACCTTGGATCATCAAGTTACGTGGTTTATTAAAAGAATCAAATCACAGCAGCAATTTTCATTAGTCTACTTTTAATATAAGCGATTTGGGCCACTTCAAAAGAAAAAGACAAAAATCTTGTCGGTGTTCATGAGATGTGTAGTGTGCTATATGTTATGTGTGTTATGTGAGAGTCATGCTTTGGCCTTGGAAAGAGTCGTGCTTTGGCCCGGGTGTGGTCCTGCTGTGGCCTGGCTGAGGGCTGAGGGTCCTGTTCTGGAAGAAATGAGGCATATCCACCTTTCCGACATAACATTTTGTTCACATCAATACATTCCCATTTTGCCAAATGACATGTGCTGTAGCTTGCGTTGCAGTGTAAATTCCACAATTCCATCCATCCATCCATCGTCAAACCGCTTATCCTGCACACCGGGTCGCGGGGGGGGCTGGAGTCCATCCCAGCATAAATTCCACAATTACAAAACACAATTGTTTTGTGGATAAAAGTTAAACAAACTTATTTTCGTTACCCTCACAGAAAGTACCGTGTAATGTATCTATGCATCTACTTTGGAACGGCGCCACCTACTCTTTGGCACACCACGCTGGCCGAAAACGGTACTGCACCTGCTCTTGCTTGAACCCTGCATCAATCCGAATTCCACTCCGTCCTAGAATTCCACTCAGCCAAACGTGATGGTTCAAAATGACAGCGCTCGATTGGCCGGTGTGTCCTGCTGACAAATAGAACACCCACAATGCATCTGGGGCAGTTTTGGCCTCTTTCAGACCCAATAACGTAAAAGCTAAAGCAATTTGCAAGTTGGAAAACGGCTTCTGGGGCGTCACCGAGGCAAGCACAGTCTCCCAGACGTCAAAATCGCCCCCCAAAAATGTAGGTCACCTTGACTGAGACAAGGACTTGCCTAGAGGGCTATAAATACCTCTCGAATTCCGGGCTCATTTAGCGGAAGGCGCCCCAGCGTAGTTCCCAGTGAGGTGCGGCGGTCTCGTAGTCTGCACGTGACCGTTCGCTCACACACCTAGTGGCCAATAGGTGTGTGAGGGTAAATGGAGCGTTGCAACTACGCCTCTGGATCGATCCGCACGTCCACTAACATAACAGGCGCGTACTGCATTTTTTGACTACTTACTGACTTGATTGTGTTTTTAGTGGTATTGTAATAATAATAACTTGCCCAATTTTTAGCCGATTTGGAAACGGTTTGGTTTGTCATGAACGTAACAGGTCTACTTGTGGCACTGCATACGCATGAATAATGTTCTGTTCAATATCATTTTCGTGTGAAAAGCCATGGTTATACCCATTCATAAGTATCACCAATACATACATCTCTGTACAGGGTGGGGATTTCAACATGCAGCATATCCTGATGCACATTTCTAAAGGGAAACCGTGTACCTTTTTTAGAACATTATTTTTTTTTTGACAACATAAAACCATTACTCATATTATGCATGCTGTGCCATAACTACATGTTGCACGTTGAGGACAAAACAAAACCGTTTGGTCTCGGTTGAAAACGCAGACGAGAGATCTAGCCTTTATTATGAATCCATGGTCTCTATCGGGAACCAGCGTGACGTCTATATATTTCCGAGCAAGGCGCGGTCGCCCGACACCGACGCTTCAAAGCCTGTCACGGGCGTGAAAGGGGTTCGTTCGCCACTGGCACAGACTGGCTTCGCCAACTTGAGCTGTCCAACCATGTGTGTCCACACCATGTGCGAGGGAATATGGAGCGCGGCAAAAGTACGCTTCTAAATCGGACCGCACCTCCGCAAAGCGGACGAGACATCTAGCCTTTATTATAAATTTATCGGGAACCGAACCCGCGACCCCAAATCTCCGAGCAAGGTGCGCATGCGCAGTGAGGCCCCTCATGTTTTTAGTGGTGCATGCACTTGTAATAATAATAACTTGCTCAATTTATAGCCGATTTGGAGACGCTTTGGTTCGTCATGAACGTAACAGGGCTATTTATGGCACTGCATACGTATGAATAATGTTCTGTTGTATATCATTTTCGCGTGAAAAACCAAAGCCTTTCTGTATTATTATCACTATTGTCAGGATTGTGAGTTCAAATTGACTGTACAAGGCCTTCTCTGCTGGCCTAAACATCATCAAAATATATCTCTTTTTTTCCTGTCCAGTGGACTGTATATAGTCAGATGTGCCAGCGTCATGGCGTGATGTGGCATGACGCGTCCCCGTCGCTCCCCGAGAGATCAGCTGAGATGCACAAAACCATCACGAGCTGCTTTTGCACCAATTGATTACATTAAGTCGTTGTTCTCCTTAATACCCCTCATGCTTCTTTTTTCTTTTAGGCGTATGTGTTATTTTATATACAATCATATTGATTGTCTCTTTAACTTGGCCTGTTTCTTAGAGCTTTTCTGTGTTATTATCACAATTGTCAGGATTGTGAGCTCAAACTGACTGTCCAACTCTATATCTTTCAGTTTCTACAGGTTTTCTACAGGTGGTGGGCCGTGAGGGCCAGCAAGGCCTCCTCTGCTGGCCTAAACACCTTCCGTAGTGAGTCTTCCTTTATGACTGAAGAGTATTCCGCTTCTTCAGGATAAGTCCGCTATTTAAAATCCCTCTTGGGTCAGGTTGCCAGCAACGTTCCCTCTGATTTCTCACGTGTCTGGGCGTACACAAAAGCTCCCTGAGCACACGGAGGACCACTGTGAGCAACATCAGATGTGCGCGCTGTGACCACACACATCGCACCTGTTCAACACCTTGGATCATCAAGTTACATGGTTTATTAAAAGAATCAAATCAAGGCAGCGATTTTCATTAGTTTACTTTTAATATAAGCGATTTGGGCCACTTCAAAAGAAAAAGACAAAAATCTTGTCGGTGTTCATGAGATGTGTAGTGTGCTATATGTTATGTGTGTTATGTGAGAGTCATGCTTTGGCCTTGGAAAGAGTCGTGCTTTGGCCCGGGTGTGGTCCTGCTGTGGCCTGGCTGAGGGCTGAGGGTCCTGTTCTGGAAGAAATGAGGCATATCCACCTTTCCGACATAACATTTTGTTCACATTAATACATTCCCATTTTGCCAAATGACATGTGCTGTAGCTTGCGTTGCAGTGTAAATTCCACAATTAAAAAACATAATTGTGGATAAAAGTTAAACAAACTTATTTTCGTCACCCTCACAGAAAGTACCGTGTAATATATCTGTCCATCTACTTTGAAACGGCGCCACCTGGCCATTGGCACGCTATGCTGGCCGAAAACGGTACTGCACCTGCTCTAGCTTGAAACCTGCATCAATGAATTGTGAATTCACAAAGCGGACGAGACGTCTAGCCGTTATTATGAATTTCTCGG
Source organism: Gasterosteus aculeatus (assembly GCF_964276395.1). NCBI lineage: Eukaryota > Metazoa > Chordata > Actinopteri > Perciformes > Gasterosteidae > Gasterosteus > Gasterosteus aculeatus. The sequence continues at coordinate 19,865,164 of NC_135703.1, forward strand.
GAACCGAACACGCGGCCCCAAATCTCCGAGCAAGGTGCGCATGCGCGGTGAGGCCCCACAGTCCGTGTCGGTGTGCTAACCGCTCGGCCAAGTAGGAGATTTGCGATTCCGTCCAGTGACGTGGCATAACGCGTCACTGTCGCACCCTGAGAGATCAGAGAGATGTTTTTAGTGGTGCACGCACTTGTAATAATAATAACTTGCTCAATTTTTAGCCGATTTGTAAACGGTTTGGTTTGTCATGAACGTAACAGGGGTAGCTATGGCACTTCATACGTATGAATAATGTTCTGTTGTATATCATTTTTGTGTGAAAAGCCAAAGCCTTTCTGTATTATTATCACAATTGTCAGGATTGTGAGTTCAAACTGCCTATATATCTCTATATATCTCAGTTTCTACAGGTTTTCCACAGGTGGAGGGCGGTCAGGGCCAGCAAGGCCTTCTTTGCTGGCCTAAACATCATCCATTTTTTAAAAAATACAATCATATTGATTGTCTCTCTAACTTGTCTCCCAGAGCTTTTCTGTATTATTATCACAATTGTCAGGATTGTGAGTTCAAATTGACTGTACAAGGCCTTCTCTGCTGGCCTAAACATCATCCAAAATATATCTCTCTTTTTCCTGTCCAGTGGACTGTATATAGTCAGATGTGCCAGCGTCATGGCGTGATGTGGCATGACGCGTCCCCGTCGCTCCCCGAGAGATCAGCTGAGATGCACAAAACCATCACGAGCTGCTTTTGCACCAATTGATTACATTAAGTCGTTGTTCTCCTTAATACCCCTCATGCTTCTTTTTTCTTTTAGGCGTATGTGTTATTTTACATACAATCATATTGATTGTCTCTTTAACTTGGCCTGTTTCTCAGAGCTTTTCTGTATTATTATCACAATTGTCAGGATTGTGAGCTCAAACTGACTGTCCAACTCTATATGTTTCAGTTTCTACAGGTTTTCTACAGGTGGAGGGCGGTCAGGGCCAGCAAGGCCTCCTCTGCTGGCCTAAACACCTTCCGTAGTGAGTCTTCCTTTATGACTGAAGAGTATTCCGCTTCTTCAGGATAAGTCCGCTATTTAAAATCCCTCTTGGGTCAGGTTGCCAGCAACGTTCCCTCTGATTTCTCACGTGTCTGGGCGTACACAAAAGCTCCCTGAGCACACGGAGGACCACTGTGAGCAACATCAGATGTGCGCGCTGTGACCACACACATCGCACCTGTTCAACACCTTGGATCATCAAGTTACGTGGTTTATTAAAAGAATCAAATCACAGCAGCAATTTTCATTAGTCTACTTTTAATATAAGCGATTTGGGCCACTTCAAAAGAAAAAGACAAAAATCTTGTCGGTGTTCATGAGATGTGTAGTGTGCTATATGTTATGTGTGTTATGTGAGAGTCATGCTTTGGCCTTGGAAAGAGTCGTGCTTTGGCCCGGGTGTGGTCCTGCTGTGGCCTGGCTGAGGGCTGAGGGTCCTGTTCTGGAAGAAATGAGGCATATCCACCTTTCCGACATAAAACACAATTGTTTTGTGGATAAAAGTTAAACAAACTTATTTTCGTTACCCTCACAGAAAGTACCGTGTAATGTATCTATGCATCTACTTTGGAACGGCGCCACCTACTCTTTGGCACACCACGCTGGCCGAAAACGGTACTGTACCTGCTCTTGCTTGAACCCTGCATCAATCCGAATTCCACTCCGTCCTAGAATTCCACTCAGCCAAACGTGATGGTTCAAAATGACAGCGCTCGATTGGCCGGTGTGTCCTGCTGACAAATAGAACACCCACAATGCATCTGGGGCAGTTTTGGCCTCTTTCAGACCCAATAACGTAAAAGCTAAAGCAATTTGCAAGTTGGAAAACGGCTTCTGGGGCGTCACCAAGGCAAGCACAGTCTCCCAGACGTCAAAATCGCCCCCCAAATATGTAGGTCACCTTGACTGAGACAAGGACTTGCCTAGAGGGCTATAAATACCTCTCGAATTCCGGGCTCATTTAGCGGAAGGCGCCCCAGCGTAGTTCCCAGTGAGGTGCGGCGGTCTCGTAGTCTGCACGTGACCGTTCGCTCACACACCTAGTGGCCAATAGGTGTGTGAGGGTAAATGGAGCGTTGCAACTACGCCTCTGGATCGATCCGCACGTCCACTAACATAACAGGCGCGTACTGCATTTTTTGACTACTTACTGACTTGATTGTGTTTTTAGTGGTATTGTAATAATAATAACTTGCTCAATTTTTAGCCGATTTGGAAACGGTTTGGTTTGTCATGAACGTAACAGGTCTACTTGTGGCACTGCATACGCATGAATAATGTTCTGTTCAATATCATTTTCGTGTGAAAAGCCATGGTTATACCCATTCATAAGTATCACCAATACATACATCTCTGTACAGGGTGGGGATTTCAACATGCAGCATATCCTGATGCACATTTCTAAAGGGAAACCGTGTACCTTTTTTAGAACATTATTTTTTTTTTGACAACATAAAACCATTACTCATATTATGCATGCTGTGCCATAACTACATGTTGCACGTTGAGGACAAAACAAAACCGTTTGGTCTCGGTTGAAAACGCAGACGAGAGATCTAGCCTTTATTATGAATCCATGGTCTCTATCGGGAACCAGCGTGACGTCTATATATTTCCGAGCAAGGCGCGGTCGCCCGACACCGACGCTTCAAAGCCTGTCACGGGCGTGAAAGGGGTTCGTTCGCCACTGGCACAGACTGGCTTCGCCAACTTGAGCTGTCCAACCATGTGTGTCCACACCATGTGCGAGGGAATATGGAGCGCGGCAAAAGTACGCTTCTAAATCGGACCGCACCTCCGCAAAGCGGACGAGACATCTAGCCTTTATTATAAATTTATCGGGAACCGAACCCGCGACCCCAAATCTCCGAGCAAGGTGCGCATGCGCAGTGAGGCCCCTCATGTTTTTAGTGGTGCATGCACTTGTAATAATAATAACTTGCTCAATTTATAGCCGATTTGGAGACGCTTTGGTTCGTCATGAACGTAACAGGGCTATTTATGGCACTGCATACGTATGAATAATGTTCTGTTGTATATCATTTTCGCGTGAAAAACCAAAGCCTTTCTGTATTATTATCACTATTGTCAGGATTGTGAGTTCAAATTGACTGTACAAGGCCTTCTCTGCTGGCCTAAACATCATCAAAATATATCTCTTTTTTTCCTGTCCAGTGGACTGTATATAGTCAGATGTGCCAGCGTCATGGCGTGATGTGGCATGACGCGTCCCCGTCGCTCCCCGAGAGATCAGCTGAGATGCACAAAACCATCACGAGCTGCTTTTGCACCAATTGATTACATTAAGTCGTTGTTCTCCTTAATACCCCTCATGCTTCTTTTTTCTTTTAGGCGTATGTGTTATTTTATATACAATCATATTGATTGTCTCTTTAACTTGGCCTGTTTCTCAGAGCTTTTCTGTGTTATTATCACAATTGTCAGGATTGTGAGCTCAAACTGACTGTCCAACTCTATATGTTTCAGTTTCTACAGGTTTTCTACAGGTGGTGGGCCGTGAGGGCCAGCAAGGCCTCCTCTGCTGGCCTAAACACCTTCCGTAGTGAGTCTTCCTTTATGACTGAAGAGTATTCCGCTTCTTCAGGATAAGTCCGCTATTTAAAATCCCTCTTGGGTCAGGTTGCCAGCAACGTTCCCTCTGATTTCTCACGTGTCTGGGCGTACACAAAAGCTCCCTGAGCACACGGAGGACCACTGTGAGCAACATCAGATGTGCGCGCTGTGACCACACACATCGCACCTGTTCAACACCTTGGATCATCAAGTTACATGGTTTATTAAAAGAATCAAATCAAGGCAGCGATTTTCATTAGTTTACTTTTAATATAAGCGATTTGGGCCACTTCAAAAGAAAAAGACAAAAATCTTGTCGGTGTTCATGAGATGTGTAGTGTGCTATATGTTATGTGTGTTATGTGAGAGTCATGCTTTGGCCTTGGAAAGAGTCGTGCTTTGGCCCGGGTGTGGTCCTGCTGTGGCCTGGCTGAGGGCTGAGGGTCCTGTTCTGGAAGAAATGAGGCATATCCACCTTTCCGACATAACATTTTGTTCACATTAATACATTCCCATTTTGCCAAATGACATGTGCTGTAGCTTGCGTTGCAGTGTAAATTCCACAATTAAAAAACATAATTGTGGATAAAAGTTAAACAAACTTATTTTCGTCACCCTCACAGAAAGTACCGTGTAATATATCTGTCCATCTACTTTGAAACGGCGCCACCTGGCCATTGGCACGCTATGCTGGCCGAAAACGGTACTGCACCTGCTCTAGCTTGAAACCTGCATCAATGAATTGTGAATTCACAAAGCGGACGAGACGTCTAGCCGTTATTATGAATTTCTCGGGAACCGAACACGCGGCCCCAAATCTCCGAGCAAGGTGCGCATGCGCGGTGAGGCCCCACAGTCCGTGTCGGTGTGCTAACCGCTCGGCCAAGTAGGAGATTTGCGATTCCGTCCAGTGACGTGGCATAACGCGTCACTGTCGCACCCTGAGAGATCAGAGAGATGTTTTTAGTGGTGCACGCACTTGTAATAATAATAACTTGCTCAATTTTTAGCCGATTTGTAAACGGTTTGGTTTGTCATGAACGTAACAGGGGTAGCTATGGCACTTCATACGTATGAATAATGTTCTGTTGTATATCATTTTTGTGTGAAAAGCCAAAGCCTTTCTGTATTATTATCACAATTGTCAGGATTGTGAGTTCAAACTGCCTATATATCTCTATATATCTCAGTTTCTACAGGTTTTCCACAGGTGGAGGGCGGTCAGGGCCAGCAAGGCCTTCTTTGCTGGCCTAAACATCATCCATTTTTTAAAAAATACAATCATATTGATTGTCTCTCTAACTTGTCTCCCAGAGCTTTTCTGTATTATTATCACAATTGTCAGGATTGTGAGTTCAAATTGACTGTACAAGGCCTTCTCTGCTGGCCTAAACATCATCCAAAATATATCTCTCTTTTTCCTGTCCAGTGGACTGTATATAGTCAGATGTGCCAGCGTCATGGCGTGATGTGGCATGACGCGTCCCCGTCGCTCCCCGAGAGATCAGCTGAGATGCACAAAACCATCACGAGCTGCTTTTGCACCAATTGATTACATTAAGTCGTTGTTCTCCTTAATACCCCTCATGCTTCTTTTTTCTTTTAGGCGTATGTGTTATTTTACATACAATCATATTGATTGTCTCTTTAACTTGGCCTGTTTCTCAGAGCTTTTCTGTATTATTATCACAATTGTCAGGATTGTGAGCTCAAACTGACTGTCCAACTCTATATGTTTCAGTTTCTACAGGTTTTCTACAGGTGGAGGGCGGTCAGGGCCAGCAAGGCCTCCTCTGCTGGCCTAAACACCTTCCGTAGTGAGTCTTCCTTTATGACTGAAGAGTATTCCGCTTCTTCAGGATAAGTCCGCTATTTAAAATCCCTCTTGGGTCAGGTTGCCAGCAACGTTCCCTCTGATTTCTCACGTGTCTGGGCGTACACAAAAGCTCCCTGAGCACACGGAGGACCACTGTGAGCAACATCAGATGTGCGCGCTGTGACCACACACATCGCACCTGTTCAACACCTTGGATCATCAAGTTACGTGGTTTATTAAAAGAATCAAATCACAGCAGCAATTTTCATTAGTCTACTTTTAATATAAGCGATTTGGGCCACTTCAAAAGAAAAAGACAAAAATCTTGTCGGTGTTCATGAGATGTGTAGTGTGCTATATGTTATGTGTGTTATGTGAGAGTCATGCTTTGGCCTTGGAAAGAGTCGTGCTTTGGCCCGGGTGTGGTCCTGCTGTGGCCTGGCTGAGGGCTGAGGGTCCTGTTCTGGAAGAAATGAGGCATATCCACCTTTCCGACATAAAACACAATTGTTTTGTGGATAAAAGTTAAACAAACTTATTTTCGTTACCCTCACAGAAAGTACCGTGTAATGTATCTATGCATCTACTTTGGAACGGCGCCACCTACTCTTTGGCACACCACGCTGGCCGAAAACGGTACTGTACCTGCTCTTGCTTGAACCCTGCATCAATCCGAATTCCACTCCGTCCTAGAATTCCACTCAGCCAAACGTGATGGTTCAAAATGACAGCGCTCGATTGGCCGGTGTGTCCTGCTGACAAATAGAACACCCACAATGCATCTGGGGCAGTTTTGGCCTCTTTCAGACCCAATAACGTAAAAGCTAAAGCAATTTGCAAGTTGGAAAACGGCTTCTGGGGCGTCACCAAGGCAAGCACAGTCTCCCAGACGTCAAAATCGCCCCCCAAATATGTAGGTCACCTTGACTGAGACAAGGACTTGCCTAGAGGGCTATAAATACCTCTCGAATTCCGGGCTCATTTAGCGGAAGGCGCCCCAGCGTAGTTCCCAGTGAGGTGCGGCGGTCTCGTAGTCTGCACGTGACCGTTCGCTCACACACCTAGTGGCCAATAGGTGTGTGAGGGTAAATGGAGCGTTGCAACTACGCCTCTGGATCGATCCGCACGTCCACTAACATAACAGGCGCGTACTGCATTTTTTGACTACTTACTGACTTGATTGTGTTTTTAGTGGTATTGTAATAATAATAACTTGCTCAATTTTTAGCCGATTTGGAAACGGTTTGGTTTGTCATGAACGTAACAGGTCTACTTGTGGCACTGCATACGCATGAATAATGTTCTGTTCAATATCATTTTCGTGTGAAAAGCCATGGTTATACCCATTCATAAGTATCACCAATACATACATCTCTGTACAGGGTGGGGATTTCAACATGCAGCATATCCTGATGCACATTTCTAAAGGGAAACCGTGTACCTTTTTTAGAACATTATTTTTTTTTTGACAACATAAAACCATTACTCATATTATGCATGCTGTGCCATAACTACATGTTGCACGTTGAGGACAAAACAAAACCGTTTGGTCTCGGTTGAAAACGCAGACGAGAGATCTAGCCTTTATTATGAATCCATGGTCTCTATCGGGAACCAGCGTGACGTCTATATATTTCCGAGCAAGGCGCGGTCGCCCGACACCGACGCTTCAAAGCCTGTCACGGGCGTGAAAGGGGTTCGTTCGCCACTGGCACAGACTGGCTTCGCCAACTTGAGCTGTCCAACCATGTGTGTCCACACCATGTGCGAGGGAATATGGAGCGCGGCAAAAGTACGCTTCTAAATCGGACCGCACCTCCGCAAAGCGGACGAGACATCTAGCCTTTATTATAAATTTATCGGGAACCGAACCCGCGACCCCAAATCTCCGAGCAAGGTGCGCATGCGCAGTGAGGCCCCTCATGTTTTTAGTGGTGCATGCACTTGTAATAATAATAACTTGCTCAATTTATAGCCGATTTGGAGACGCTTTGGTTCGTCATGAACGTAACAGGGCTATTTATGGCACTGCATACGTATGAATAATGTTCTGTTGTATATCATTTTTGTGTGAAAAGCCAAAGCCTTTCTGTATTATTATCACTATTGTCAGGATTGTGAGTTCAAATTGACTGTACAAGGCCTTCTCTGCTGGCCTAAACATCATCAAAATATATCTCTTTTTTTCCTGTCCAGTGGACTGTATATAGTCAGATGTGCCAGCGTCATGGCGTGATGTGGCATGACGCGTCCCCGTCGCTCCCCGAGAGATCAGCTGAGATGCACAAAACCATCACGAGCTGCTTTTGCACCAATTGATTACATTAAGTCGTTGTTCTCCTTAATACCCCTCATGCTTCTTTTTTCTTTTAGGCGTATGTGTTATTTTATATACAATCATATTGATTGTCTCTTTAACTTGGCCTGTTTCTCAGAGCTTTTCTGTGTTATTATCACAATTGTCAGGATTGTGAGCTCAAACTGACTGTCCAACTCTATATGTTTCAGTTTCTACAGGTTTTCTACAGGTGGTGGGCCGTGAGGGCCAGCAAGGCCTCCTCTGCTGGCCTAAACACCTTCCGTAGTGAGTCTTCCTTTATGACTGAAGAGTATTCCGCTTCTTCAGGATAAGTCCGCTATTTAAAATCCCTCTTGGGTCAGGTTGCCAGCAACGTTCCCTCTGATTTCTCACGTGTCTGGGCGTACACAAAAGCTCCCTGAGCACACGGAGGACCACTGTGAGCAACATCAGATGTGCGCGCTGTGACCACACACATCGCACCTGTTCAACACCTTGGATCATCAAGTTACGTGGTTTATTAAAAGAATCAAATCACAGCAGCAATTTTCATTAGTTTACTTTTAATATAAGCGATTTGGGCCACTTCAAAAGAAAAAGACAAAAATCTTGTTGGTGTTCATGAGATGTGTAGTGTGCTATATGTTATGTGTGTTATGTGAGAGTCATGCTTTGGCCTTGGAAAGAGTCGTGCTTTGGCCCGGGTGTGGTCCTGCTGTGGCCTGGCTAAGGGCTGAGGGTCCTGTTCTGGAAGAAATGAGGCATATCCACCTTTCCGACATAACATTTTGTTCACATTAATACATTCCCATTTTGCCAAATGACATGTGCTGTAGCTTGCGTTGCAGTGTAAATTCCACAATTAAAAAACATAATTGTGGATAAAAGTTAAACAAACTTATTTTCGTCACCCTCACAGAAAGTACCGTGTAATATATCTGTCCATCTACTTTGAAACGGCGCCACCTGGCCATTGGCACGCTATGCTGGCCGAAAACGGTACTGCACCTGCTCTAGCTTGAAACCTGCATCAATGAATTGTGAATTCACAAAGCGGACGAGACGTCTAGCCGTTATTATGAATTTCTCGGGAACCGAACACGCGGCCCCAAATCTCCGAGCAAGGTGCGCATGCGCGGTGAGGCCCCACAGTCCGTGTCGGTGTGCTAACCGCTCGGCCAAGTAGGAGATTTGCGATTCCGTCCAGTGACGTGGCATAACGCGTCACTGTCGCACCCTGAGAGATCAGAGAGATGTTTTTAGTGGTGCACGCACTTGTAATAATAATAACTTGCTCAATTTTTAGCCGATTTGTAAACGGTTTGGTTTGTCATGAACGTAACAGGGGTAGCTATGGCACTTCATACGTATGAATAATGTTCTGTTGTATATCATTTTTGTGTGAAAAGCCAAAGCCTTTCTGTATTATTATCACAATTGTCAGGATTGTGAGTTCAAACTGCCTATATATCTCTATATATCTCAGTTTCTACAGGTTTTCTACAGGTGGAGGGCGGTCAGGGCCAGCAAGGCCTCCTCTGCTGGCCTAAACACCTTCCGTAGTGAGTCTTCCTTTATGACTGAAGAGTATTCCGCTTCTTCAGGATAAGTCCGCTATTTAAAATCCCTCTTGGGTCAGGTTGCCAGCAACGTTCCCTCTGATTTCTCACGTGTCTGGGCGTACACAAAAGCTCCCTGAGCACACGGAGGACCACTGTGAGCAACATCAGATGTGCGCGCTGTGACCACACACATCGCACCTGTTCAACACCTTGGATCATCAAGTTACGTGGTTTATTAAAAGAATCAAATCACAGCAGCAATTTTCATTAGTCTACTTTTAATATAAGCGATTTGGGCCACTTCAAAAGAAAAAGACAAAAATCTTGTCGGTGTTCATGAGATGTGTAGTGTGCTATATGTTATGTGTGTTATGTGAGAGTCATGCTTTGGCCTTGGAAAGAGTCGTGCTTTGGCCCGGGTGTGGTCCTGCTGTGGCCTGGCTGAGGGCTGAGGGTCCTGTTCTGGAAGAAATGAGGCATATCCACCTTTCCGACATAACATTTTGTTCACATCAATACATTCCCATTTTGCCAAATGACATGTGCTGTAGCTTGCGTTGCAGTGTAAATTCCACAATTCCATCCATCCATCCATCGTCAAACCGCTTATCCTGCACACCGGGTCGCGGGGGGGGCTGGAGTCCATCCCAGCATAAATTCCACAATTACAAAACACAATTGTTTTGTGGATAAAAGTTAAACAAACTTATTTTCGTTACCCTCACAGAAAGTACCGTGTAATGTATCTATGCATCTACTTTGGAACGGCGCCACCTACTCTTTGGCACACCACGCTGGCCGAAAACGGTACTGCACCTGCTCTTGCTTGAACCCTGCATCAATCCGAATTCCACTCCGTCCTAGAATTCCACTCAGCCAAACGTGATGGTTCAAAATGACAGCGCTCGATTGGCCGGTGTGTCCTGCTGACAAATAGAACACCCACAATGCATCTGGGGCAGTTTTGGCCTCTTTCAGACCCAATAACGTAAAAGCTAAAGCAATTTGCAAGTTGGAAAACGGCTTCTGGGGCGTCACCGAGGCAAGCACAGTCTCCCAGACGTCAAAATCGCCCCCCAAAAATGTAGGTCACCTTGACTGAGACAAGGACTTGCCTAGAGGGCTATAAATACCTCTCGAATTCCGGGCTCATTTAGCGGAAGGCGCCCCAGCGTAGTTCCCAGTGAGGTGCGGCGGTCTCGTAGTCTGCACGTGACCGTTCGCTCACACACCTAGTGGCCAATAGGTGTGTGAGGGTAAATGGAGCGTTGCAACTACGCCTCTGGATCGATCCGCACGTCCACTAACATAACAGGCGCGTACTGCATTTTTTGACTACTTACTGACTTGATTGTGTTTTTAGTGGTATTGTAATAATAATAACTTGCCCAATTTTTAGCCGATTTGGAAACGGTTTGGTTTGTCATGAACGTAACAGGTCTACTTGTGGCACTGCATACGCATGAATAATGTTCTGTTCAATATCATTTTCGTGTGAAAAGCCATGGTTATACCCATTCATAAGTATCACCAATACATACATCTCTGTACAGGGTGGGGATTTCAACATGCAGCATATCCTGATGCACATTTCTAAAGGGAAACCGTGTACCTTTTTTAGAACATTATTTTTTTTTTGACAACATAAAACCATTACTCATATTATGCATGCTGTGCCATAACTACATGTTGCACGTTGAGGACAAAACAAAACCGTTTGGTCTCGGTTGAAAACGCAGACGAGAGATCTAGCCTTTATTATGAATCCATGGTCTCTATCGGGAACCAGCGTGACGTCTATATATTTCCGAGCAAGGCGCGGTCGCCCGACACCGACGCTTCAAAGCCTGTCACGGGCGTGAAAGGGGTTCGTTCGCCACTGGAACAGACTGGCTTCGCCAACTTGAGCTGTCCAACCATGTGTGTCCACACCATGTGCGAGGGAATATGGAGCGCGGCAAAAGTACGCTTCTAAATCGGACCGCACCTCCGCAAAGCGGACGAGACATCTAGCCTTTATTATAAATTTATCGGGAACCGAACCCGCGACCCCAAATCTCCGAGCAAGGTGCGCATGCGCAGTGAGGCCCCTCATGTTTTTAGTGGTGCATGCACTTGTAATAATAATAACTTGCTCAATTTATAGCCGATTTGGAGACGCTTTGGTTCGTCATGAACGTAACAGGGCTATTTATGGCACTGCATACGTATGAATAATGTTCTGTTGTATATCATTTTCGCGTGAAAAACCAAAGCCTTTCTGTATTATTATCACTATTGTCAGGATTGTGAGTTCAAATTGACTGTACAAGGCCTTCTCTGCTGGCCTAAACATCATCAAAATATATCTCTTTTTTTCCTGTCCAGTGGACTGTATATAGTCAGATGTGCCAGCGTCATGGCGTGATGTGGCATGACGCGTCCCCGTCGCTCCCCGAGAGATCAGCTGAGATGCACAAAACCATCACGAGCTGCTTTTGCACCAATTGATTACATTAAGTCGTTGTTCTCCTTAATACCCCTCATGCTTCTTTTTTCTTTTAGGCGTATGTGTTATTTTATATACAATCATATTGATTGTCTCTTTAACTTGGCCTGTTTCTTAGAGCTTTTCTGTGTTATTATCACAATTGTCAGGATTGTGAGCTCAAACTGACTGTCCAACTCTATATCTTTCAGTTTCTACAGGTTTTCTACAGGTGGTGGGCCGTGAGGGCCAGCAAGGCCTCCTCTGCTGGCCTAAACACCTTCCGTAGTGAGTCTTCCTTTATGACTGAAGAGTATTCCGCTTCTTCAGGATAAGTCCGCTATTTAAAATCCCTCTTGGGTCAGGTTGCCAGCAACGTTCCCTCTGATTTCTCACGTGTCTGGGCGTACACAAAAGCTCCCTGAGCACACGGAGGACCACTGTGAGCAACATCAGATGTGCGCGCTGTGACCACACACATCGCACCTGTTCAACACCTTGGATCATCAAGTTACATGGTTTATTAAAAGAATCAAATCAAGGCAGCGATTTTCATTAGTTTACTTTTAATATAAGCGATTTGGGCCACTTCAAAAGAAAAAGACAAAAATCTTGTCGGTGTTCATGAGATGTGTAGTGTGCTATATGTTATGTGTGTTATGTGAGAGTCATGCTTTGGCCTTGGAAAGAGTCGTGCTTTGGCCCGGGTGTGGTCCTGCTGTGGCCTGGCTGAGGGCTGAGGGTCCTGTTCTGGAAGAAATGAGGCATATCCACCTTTCCGACATAACATTTTGTTCACATTAATACATTCCCATTTTGCCAAATGACATGTGCTGTAGCTTGCGTTGCAGTGTAAATTCCACAATTAAAAAACATAATTGTGGATAAAAGTTAAACAAACTTATTTTCGTCACCCTCACAGAAAGTACCGTGTAATATATCTGTCCATCTACTTTGAAACGGCGCCACCTGGCCATTGGCACGCTATGCTGGCCGAAAACGGTACTGCACCTGCTCTAGCTTGAAACCTGCATCAATGAATTGTGAATTCACAAAGCGGACGAGACGTCTAGCCGTTATTATGAATTTCTCGGGAACCGAACACGCGGCCCCAAATCTCCGAGCAAGGTGCGCATGCGCGGTGAGGCCCCACAGTCCGTGTCGGTGTGCTAACCGCTCGGCCAAGTAGGAGATTTGCGATTCCGTCCAGTGACGTGGCATAACGCGTCACTGTCGCACCCTGAGAGATCAGAGAGATGTTTTTAGTGGTGCACGCACTTGTAATAATAATAACTTGCTCAATTTTTAGCCGATTTGTAAACGGTTTGGTTTGTCATGAACGTAACAGGGGTAGCTATGGCACTTCATACGTATGAATAATGTTCTGTTGTATATCATTTTTGTGTGAAAAGCCAAAGCCTTTCTGTATTATTATCACAATTGTCAGGATTGTGAGTTCAAACTGCCTATATATCTCTATATATCTCAGTTTCTACAGGTTTTCCACAGGTGGAGGGCGGTCAGGGCCAGCAAGGCCTTCTTTGCTGGCCTAAACATCATCCATTTTTTAAAAAATACAATCATATTGATTGTCTCTCTAACTTGTCTCCCAGAGCTTTTCTGTATTATTATCACAATTGTCAGGATTGTGAGTTCAAATTGACTGTACAAGGCCTTCTCTGCTGGCCTAAACATCATCCAAAATATATCTCTCTTTTTCCTGTCCAGTGGACTGTATATAGTCAGATGTGCCAGCGTCATGGCGTGATGTGGCATGACGCGTCCCCGTCGCTCCCCGAGAGATCAGCTGAGATGCACAAAACCATCACGAGCTGCTTTTGCACCAATTGATTACATTAAGTCGTTGTTCTCCTTAATACCCCTCATGCTTCTTTTTTCTTTTAGGCGTATGTGTTATTTTACATACAATCATATTGATTGTCTCTTTAACTTGGCCTGTTTCTCAGAGCTTTTCTGTATTATTATCACAATTGTCAGGATTGTGAGCTCAAACTGACTGTCCAACTCTATATGTTTCAGTTTCTACAGGTTTTCTACAGGTGGAGGGCGGTCAGGGCCAGCAAGGCCTCCTCTGCTGGCCTAAACACCTTCCGTAGTGAGTCTTCCTTTATGACTGAAGAGTATTCCGCTTCTTCAGGATAAGTCCGCTATTTAAAATCCCTCTTGGGTCAGGTTGCCAGCAACGTTCCCTCTGATTTCTCACGTGTCTGGGCGTACACAAAAGCTCCCTGAGCACACGGAGGACCACTGTGAGCAACATCAGATGTGCGCGCTGTGACCACACACATCGCACCTGTTCAACACCTTGGATCATCAAGTTACGTGGTTTATTAAAAGAATCAAATCACAGCAGCAATTTTCATTAGTCTACTTTTAATATAAGCGATTTGGGCCACTTCAAAAGAAAAAGACAAAAATCTTGTCGGTGTTCATGAGATGTGTAGTGTGCTATATGTTATGTGTGTTATGTGAGAGTCATGCTTTGGCCTTGGAAAGAGTCGTGCTTTGGCCCGGGTGTGGTCCTGCTGTGGCCTGGCTGAGGGCTGAGGGTCCTGTTCTGGAAGAAATGAGGCATATCCACCTTTCCGACATAAAACACAATTGTTTTGTGGATAAAAGTTAAACAAACTTATTTTCGTTACCCTCACAGAAAGTACCGTGTAATGTATCTATGCATCTACTTTGGAACGGCGCCACCTACTCTTTGGCACACCACGCTGGCCGAAAACGGTACTGTACCTGCTCTTGCTTGAACCCTGCATCAATCCGAATTCCACTCCGTCCTAGAATTCCACTCAGCCAAACGTGATGGTTCAAAATGACAGCGCTCGATTGGCCGGTGTGTCCTGCTGACAAATAGAACACCCACAATGCATCTGGGGCAGTTTTGGCCTCTTTCAGACCCAATAACGTAAAAGCTAAAGCAATTTGCAAGTTGGAAAACGGCTTCTGGGGCGTCACCAAGGCAAGCACAGTCTCCCAGACGTCAAAATCGCCCCCCAAATATGTAGGTCACCTTGACTGAGACAAGGACTTGCCTAGAGGGCTATAAATACCTCTCGAATTCCGGGCTCATTTAGCGGAAGGCGCCCCAGCGTAGTTCCCAGTGAGGTGCGGCGGTCTCGTAGTCTGCACGTGACCGTTCGCTCACACACCTAGTGGCCAATAGGTGTGTGAGGGTAAATGGAGCGTTGCAACTACGCCTCTGGATCGATCCGCACGTCCACTAACATAACAGGCGCGTACTGCATTTTTTGACTACTTACTGACTTGATTGTGTTTTTAGTGGTATTGTAATAATAATAACTTGCTCAATTTTTAGCCGATTTGGAAACGGTTTGGTTTGTCATGAACGTAACAGGTCTACTTGTGGCACTGCATACGCATGAATAATGTTCTGTTCAATATCATTTTCGTGTGAAAAGCCATGGTTATACCCATTCATAAGTATCACCAATACATACATCTCTGTACAGGGTGGGGATTTCAACATGCAGCATATCCTGATGCACATTTCTAAAGGGAAACCGTGTACCTTTTTTAGAACATTATTTTTTTTTTGACAACATAAAACCATTACTCATATTATGCATGCTGTGCCATAACTACATGTTGCACGTTGAGGACAAAACAAAACCGTTTGGTCTCGGTTGAAAACGCAGACGAGAGATCTAGCCTTTATTATGAATCCATGGTCTCTATCGGGAACCAGCGTGACGTCTATATATTTCCGAGCAAGGCGCGGTCGCCCGACACCGACGCTTCAAAGCCTGTCACGGGCGTGAAAGGGGTTCGTTCGCCACTGGCACAGACTGGCTTCGCCAACTTGAGCTGTCCAACCATGTGTGTCCACACCATGTGCGAGGGAATATGGAGCGCGGCAAAAGTACGCTTCTAAATCGGACCGCACCTCCGCAAAGCGGACGAGACATCTAGCCTTTATTATAAATTTATCGGGAACCGAACCCGCGACCCCAAATCTCCGAGCAAGGTGCGCATGCGCAGTGAGGCCCCTCATGTTTTTAGTGGTGCATGCACTTGTAATAATAATAACTTGCTCAATTTATAGCCGATTTGGAGACGCTTTGGTTCGTCATGAACGTAACAGGGCTATTTATGGCACTGCATACGTATGAATAATGTTCTGTTGTATATCATTTTCGCGTGAAAAACCAAAGCCTTTCTGTATTATTATCACTATTGTCAGGATTGTGAGTTCAAATTGACTGTACAAGGCCTTCTCTGCTGGCCTAAACATCATCAAAATATATCTCTTTTTTTCCTGTCCAGTGGACTGTATATAGTCAGATGTGCCAGCGTCATGGCGTGATGTGGCATGACGCGTCCCCGTCGCTCCCCGAGAGATCAGCTGAGATGCACAAAACCATCACGAGCTGCTTTTGCACCAATTGATTACATTAAGTCGTTGTTCTCCTTAATACCCCTCATGCTTCTTTTTTCTTTTAGGCGTATGTGTTATTTTATATACAATCATATTGATTGTCTCTTTAACTTGGCCTGTTTCTCAGAGCTTTTCTGTGTTATTATCACAATTGTCAGGATTGTGAGCTCAAACTGACTGTCCAACTCTATATGTTTCAGTTTCTACAGGTTTTCTACAGGTGGTGGGCCGTGAGGGCCAGCAAGGCCTCCTCTGCTGGCCTAAACACCTTCCGTAGTGAGTCTTCCTTTATGACTGAAGAGTATTCCGCTTCTTCAGGATAAGTCCGCTATTTAAAATCCCTCTTGGGTCAGGTTGCCAGCAACGTTCCCTCTGATTTCTCACGTGTCTGGGCGTACACAAAAGCTCCCTGAGCACACGGAGGACCACTGTGAGCAACATCAGATGTGCGCGCTGTGACCACACACATCGCACCTGTTCAACACCTTGGATCATCAAGTTACATGGTTTATTAAAAGAATCAAATCAAGGCAGCGATTTTCATTAGTTTACTTTTAATATAAGCGATTTGGGCCACTTCAAAAGAAAAAGACAAAAATCTTGTCGGTGTTCATGAGATGTGTAGTGTGCTATATGTTATGTGTGTTATGTGAGAGTCATGCTTTGGCCTTGGAAAGAGTCGTGCTTTGGCCCGGGTGTGGTCCTGCTGTGGCCTGGCTGAGGGCTGAGGGTCCTGTTCTGGAAGAAATGAGGCATATCCACCTTTCCGACATAACATTTTGTTCACATTAATACATTCCCATTTTGCCAAATGACATGTGCTGTAGCTTGCGTTGCAGTGTAAATTCCACAATTAAAAAACATAATTGTGGATAAAAGTTAAACAAACTTATTTTCGTCACCCTCACAGAAAGTACCGTGTAATATATCTGTCCATCTACTTTGAAACGGCGCCACCTGGCCATTGGCACGCTATGCTGGCCGAAAACGGTACTGCACCTGCTCTAGCTTGAAACCTGCATCAATGAATTGTGAATTCACAAAGCGGACGAGACGTCTAGCCGTTATTATGAATTTCTCGGGAACCGAACACGCGGCCCCAAATCTCCGAGCAAGGTGCGCATGCGCGGTGAGGCCCCACAGTCCGTGTCGGTGTGCTAACCGCTCGGCCAAGTAGGAGATTTGCGATTCCGTCCAGTGACGTGGCATAACGCGTCACTGTCGCACCCTGAGAGATCAGAGAGATGTTTTTAGTGGTGCACGCACTTGTAATAATAATAACTTGCTCAATTTTTAGCCGATTTGTAAACGGTTTGGTTTGTCATGAACGTAACAGGGGTAGCTATGGCACTTCATACGTATGAATAATGTTCTGTTGTATATCATTTTTGTGTGAAAAGCCAAAGCCTTTCTGTATTATTATCACAATTGTCAGGATTGTGAGTTCAAACTGCCTATATATCTCTATATATCTCAGTTTCTACAGGTTTTCCACAGGTGGAGGGCGGTCAGGGCCAGCAAGGCCTTCTTTGCTGGCCTAAACATCATCCATTTTTTAAAAAATACAATCATATTGATTGTCTCTCTAACTTGTCTCCCAGAGCTTTTCTGTATTATTATCACAATTGTCAGGATTGTGAGTTCAAATTGACTGTACAAGGCCTTCTCTGCTGGCCTAAACATCATCCAAAATATATCTCTCTTTTTCCTGTCCAGTGGACTGTATATAGTCAGATGTGCCAGCGTCATGGCGTGATGTGGCATGACGCGTCCCCGTCGCTCCCCGAGAGATCAGCTGAGATGCACAAAACCATCACGAGCTGCTTTTGCACCAATTGATTACATTAAGTCGTTGTTCTCCTTAATACCCCTCATGCTTCTTTTTTCTTTTAGGCGTATGTGTTATTTTACATACAATCATATTGATTGTCTCTTTAACTTGGCCTGTTTCTCAGAGCTTTTCTGTATTATTATCACAATTGTCAGGATTGTGAGCTCAAACTGACTGTCCAACTCTATATGTTTCAGTTTCTACAGGTTTTCTACAGGTGGAGGGCGGTCAGGGCCAGCAAGGCCTCCTCTGCTGGCCTAAACACCTTCCGTAGTGAGTCTTCCTTTATGACTGAAGAGTATTCCGCTTCTTCAGGATAAGTCCGCTATTTAAAATCCCTCTTGGGTCAGGTTGCCAGCAACGTTCCCTCTGATTTCTCACGTGTCTGGGCGTACACAAAAGCTCCCTGAGCACACGGAGGACCACTGTGAGCAACATCAGATGTGCGCGCTGTGACCACACACATCGCACCTGTTCAACACCTTGGATCATCAAGTTACGTGGTTTATTAAAAGAATCAAATCACAGCAGCAATTTTCATTAGTCTACTTTTAATATAAGCGATTTGGGCCACTTCAAAAGAAAAAGACAAAAATCTTGTCGGTGTTCATGAGATGTGTAGTGTGCTATATGTTATGTGTGTTATGTGAGAGTCATGCTTTGGCCTTGGAAAGAGTCGTGCTTTGGCCCGGGTGTGGTCCTGCTGTGGCCTGGCTGAGGGCTGAGGGTCCTGTTCTGGAAGAAATGAGGCATATCCACCTTTCCGACATAAAACACAATTGTTTTGTGGATAAAAGTTAAACAAACTTATTTTCGTTACCCTCACAGAAAGTACCGTGTAATGTATCTATGCATCTACTTTGGAACGGCGCCACCTACTCTTTGGCACACCACGCTGGCCGAAAACGGTACTGTACCTGCTCTTGCTTGAACCCTGCATCAATCCGAATTCCACTCCGTCCTAGAATTCCACTCAGCCAAACGTGATGGTTCAAAATGACAGCGCTCGATTGGCCGGTGTGTCCTGCTGACAAATAGAACACCCACAATGCATCTGGGGCAGTTTTGGCCTCTTTCAGACCCAATAACGTAAAAGCTAAAGCAATTTGCAAGTTGGAAAACGGCTTCTGGGGCGTCACCAAGGCAAGCACAGTCTCCCAGACGTCAAAATCGCCCCCCAAATATGTAGGTCACCTTGACTGAGACAAGGACTTGCCTAGAGGGCTATAAATACCTCTCGAATTCCGGGCTCATTTAGCGGAAGGCGCCCCAGCGTAGTTCCCAGTGAGGTGCGGCGGTCTCGTAGTCTGCACGTGACCGTTCGCTCACACACCTAGTGGCCAATAGGTGTGTGAGGGTAAATGGAGCGTTGCAACTACGCCTCTGGATCGATCCGCACGTCCACTAACATAACAGGCGCGTACTGCATTTTTTGACTACTTACTGACTTGATTGTGTTTTTAGTGGTATTGTAATAATAATAACTTGCTCAATTTTTAGCCGATTTGGAAACGGTTTGGTTTGTCATGAACGTAACAGGTCTACTTGTGGCACTGCATACGCATGAATAATGTTCTGTTCAATATCATTTTCGTGTGAAAAGCCATGGTTATACCCATTCATAAGTATCACCAATACATACATCTCTGTACAGGGTGGGGATTTCAACATGCAGCATATCCTGATGCACATTTCTAAAGGGAAACCGTGTACCTTTTTTAGAACATTATTTTTTTTTTGACAACATAAAACCATTACTCATATTATGCATGCTGTGCCATAACTACATGTTGCACGTTGAGGACAAAACAAAACCGTTTGGTCTCGGTTGAAAACGCAGACGAGAGATCTAGCCTTTATTATGAATCCATGGTCTCTATCGGGAACCAGCGTGACGTCTATATATTTCCGAGCAAGGCGCGGTCGCCCGACACCGACGCTTCAAAGCCTGTCACGGGCGTGAAAGGGGTTCGTTCGCCACTGGCACAGACTGGCTTCGCCAACTTGAGCTGTCCAACCATGTGTGTCCACACCATGTGCGAGGGAATATGGAGCGCGGCAAAAGTACGCTTCTAAATCGGACCGCACCTCCGCAAAGCGGACGAGACATCTAGCCTTTATTATAAATTTATCGGGAACCGAACCCGCGACCCCAAATCTCCGAGCAAGGTGCGCATGCGCAGTGAGGCCCCTCATGTTTTTAGTGGTGCATGCACTTGTAATAATAATAACTTGCTCAATTTATAGCCGATTTGGAGACGCTTTGGTTCGTCATGAACGTAACAGGGCTATTTATGGCACTGCATACGTATGAATAATGTTCTGTTGTATATCATTTTTGTGTGAAAAGCCAAAGCCTTTCTGTATTATTATCACTATTGTCAGGATTGTGAGTTCAAATTGACTGTACAAGGCCTTCTCTGCTGGCCTAAACATCATCAAAATATATCTCTTTTTTTCCTGTCCAGTGGACTGTATATAGTCAGATGTGCCAGCGTCATGGCGTGATGTGGCATGACGCGTCCCCGTCGCTCCCCGAGAGATCAGCTGAGATGCACAAAACCATCACGAGCTGCTTTTGCACCAATTGATTACATTAAGTCGTTGTTCTCCTTAATACCCCTCATGCTTCTTTTTTCTTTTAGGCGTATGTGTTATTTTACATACAATCATATTGATTGTCTCTTTAACTTGGCCTGTTTCTCAGAGCTTTTCTGTATTATTATCACAATTGTCAGGATTGTGAGCTCAAACTGACTGTCCAACTCTATATGTTTCAGTTTCTACAGGTTTTCTACAGGTGGAGGGCGGTCAGGGCCAGCAAGGCCTCCTCTGCTGGCCTAAACACCTTCCGTAGTGAGTCTTCCTTTATGACTGAAGAGTATTCCGCTTCTTCAGGATAAGTCCGCTATTTAAAATCCCTCTTGGGTCAGGTTGCCAGCAACGTTCCCTCTGATTTCTCACGTGTCTGGGCGTACACAAAAGCTCCCTGAGCACACGGAGGACCACTGTGAGCAACATCAGATGTGCGCGCTGTGACCACACACATCGCACCTGTTCAACACCTTGGATCATCAAGTTACGTGGTTTATTAAAAGAATCAAATCACAGCAGCAATTTTCATTAGTCTACTTTTAATATAAGCGATTTGGGCCACTTCAAAAGAAAAAGACAAAAATCTTGTCGGTGTTCATGAGATGTGTAGTGTGCTATATGTTATGTGTGTTATGTGAGAGTCATGCTTTGGCCTTGGAAAGAGTCGTGCTTTGGCCCGGGTGTGGTCCTGCTGTGGCCTGGCTGAGGGCTGAGGGTCCTGTTCTGGAAGAAATGAGGCATATCCACCTTTCCGACATAAAACACAATTGTTTTGTGGATAAAAGTTAAACAAACTTATTTTCGTTACCCTCACAGAAAGTACCGTGTAATGTATCTATGCATCTACTTTGGAACGGCGCCACCTACTCTTTGGCACACCACGCTGGCCGAAAACGGTACTGTACCTGCTCTTGCTTGAACCCTGCATCAATCCGAATTCCACTCCGTCCTAGAATTCCACTCAGCCAAACGTGATGGTTCAAAATGACAGCGCTCGATTGGCCGGTGTGTCCTGCTGACAAATAGAACACCCACAATGCATCTGGGGCAGTTTTGGCCTCTTTCAGACCCAATAACGTAAAAGCTAAAGCAATTTGCAAGTTGGAAAACGGCTTCTGGGGCGTCACCAAGGCAAGCACAGTCTCCCAGACGTCAAAATCGCCCCCCAAATATGTAGGTCACCTTGACTGAGACAAGGACTTGCCTAGAGGGCTATAAATACCTCTCGAATTCCGGGCTCATTTAGCGGAAGGCGCCCCAGCGTAGTTCCCAGTGAGGTGCGGCGGTCTCGTAGTCTGCACGTGACCGTTCGCTCACACACCTAGTGGCCAATAGGTGTGTGAGGGTAAATGGAGCGTTGCAACTACGCCTCTGGATCGATCCGCACGTCCACTAACATAACAGGCGCGTACTGCATTTTTTGACTACTTACTGACTTGATTGTGTTTTTAGTGGTATTGTAATAATAATAACTTGCTCAATTTTTAGCCGATTTGGAAACGGTTTGGTTTGTCATGAACGTAACAGGTCTACTTGTGGCACTGCATACGCATGAATAATGTTCTGTTCAATATCATTTTCGTGTGAAAAGCCATGGTTATACCCATTCATAAGTATCACCAATACATACATCTCTGTACAGGGTGGGGATTTCAACATGCAGCATATCCTGATGCACATTTCTAAAGGGAAACCGTGTACCTTTTTTAGAACATTATTTTTTTTTTGACAACATAAAACCATTACTCATATTATGCATGCTGTGCCATAACTACATGTTGCACGTTGAGGACAAAACAAAACCGTTTGGTCTCGGTTGAAAACGCAGACGAGAGATCTAGCCTTTATTATGAATCCATGGTCTCTATCGGGAACCAGCGTGACGTCTATATATTTCCGAGCAAGGCGCGGTCGCCCGACACCGACGCTTCAAAGCCTGTCACGGGCGTGAAAGGGGTTCGTTCGCCACTGGCACAGACTGGCTTCGCCAACTTGAGCTGTCCAACCATGTGTGTCCACACCATGTGCGAGGGAATATGGAGCGCGGCAAAAGTACGCTTCTAAATCGGACCGCACCTCCGCAAAGCGGACGAGACATCTAGCCTTTATTATAAATTTATCGGGAACCGAACCCGCGACCCCAAATCTCCGAGCAAGGTGCGCATGCGCAGTGAGGCCCCTCATGTTTTTAGTGGTGCATGCACTTGTAATAATAATAACTTGCTCAATTTATAGCCGATTTGGAGACGCTTTGGTTCGTCATGAACGTAACAGGGCTATTTATGGCACTGCATACGTATGAATAATGTTCTGTTGTATATCATTTTTGTGTGAAAAGCCAAAGCCTTTCTGTATTATTATCACTATTGTCAGGATTGTGAGTTCAAATTGACTGTACAAGGCCTTCTCTGCTGGCCTAAACATCATCAAAATATATCTCTTTTTTTCCTGTCCAGTGGACTGTATATAGTCAGATGTGCCAGCGTCATGGCGTGATGTGGCATGACGCGTCCCCGTCGCTCCCCGAGAGATCAGCTGAGATGCACAAAACCATCACGAGCTGCTTTTGCACCAATTGATTACATTAAGTCGTTGTTCTCCTTAATACCCCTCATGCTTCTTTTTTCTTTTAGGCGTATGTGTTATTTTATATACAATCATATTGATTGTCTCTTTAACTTGGCCTGTTTCTCAGAGCTTTTCTGTGTTATTATCACAATTGTCAGGATTGTGAGCTCAAACTGACTGTCCAACTCTATATGTTTCAGTTTCTACAGGTTTTCTACAGGTGGTGGGCCGTGAGGGCCAGCAAGGCCTCCTCTGCTGGCCTAAACACCTTCCGTAGTGAGTCTTCCTTTATGACTGAAGAGTATTCCGCTTCTTCAGGATAAGTCCGCTATTTAAAATCCCTCTTGGGTCAGGTTGCCAGCAACGTTCCCTCTGATTTCTCACGTGTCTGGGCGTACACAAAAGCTCCCTGAGCACACGGAGGACCACTGTGAGCAACATCAGATGTGCGCGCTGTGACCACACACATCGCACCTGTTCAACACCTTGGATCATCAAGTTACGTGGTTTATTAAAAGAATCAAATCACAGCAGCAATTTTCATTAGTTTACTTTTAATATAAGCGATTTGGGCCACTTCAAAAGAAAAAGACAAAAATCTTGTTGGTGTTCATGAGATGTGTAGTGTGCTATATGTTATGTGTGTTATGTGAGAGTCATGCTTTGGCCTTGGAAAGAGTCGTGCTTTGGCCCGGGTGTGGTCCTGCTGTGGCCTGGCTAAGGGCTGAGGGTCCTGTTCTGGAAGAAATGAGGCATATCCACCTTTCCGACATAACATTTTGTTCACATTAATACATTCCCATTTTGCCAAATGACATGTGCTGTAGCTTGCGTTGCAGTGTAAATTCCACAATTAAAAAACATAATTGTGGATAAAAGTTAAACAAACTTATTTTCGTCACCCTCACAGAAAGTACCGTGTAATATATCTGTCCATCTACTTTGAAACGGCGCCACCTGGCCATTGGCACGCTATGCTGGCCGAAAACGGTACTGCACCTGCTCTAGCTTGAAACCTGCATCAATGAATTGTGAATTCACAAAGCGGACGAGACGTCTAGCCGTTATTATGAATTTCTCGGGAACCGAACACGCGGCCCCAAATCTCCGAGCAAGGTGCGCATGCGCGGTGAGGCCCCACAGTCCGTGTCGGTGTGCTAACCGCTCGGCCAAGTAGGAGATTTGCGATTCCGTCCAGTGACGTGGCATAACGCGTCACTGTCGCACCCTGAGAGATCAGAGAGATGTTTTTAGTGGTGCACGCACTTGTAATAATAATAACTTGCTCAATTTTTAGCCGATTTGTAAACGGTTTGGTTTGTCATGAACGTAACAGGGGTAGCTATGGCACTTCATACGTATGAATAATGTTCTGTTGTATATCATTTTTGTGTGAAAAGCCAAAGCCTTTCTGTATTATTATCACAATTGTCAGGATTGTGAGTTCAAACTGCCTATATATCTCTATATATCTCAGTTTCTACAGGTTTTCCACAGGTGGAGGGCGGTCAGGGCCAGCAAGGCCTTCTTTGCTGGCCTAAACATCATCCATTTTTTAAAAAATACAATCATATTGATTGTCTCTCTAACTTGTCTCCCAGAGCTTTTCTGTATTATTATCACAATTGTCAGGATTGTGAGTTCAAATTGACTGTACAAGGCCTTCTCTGCTGGCCTAAACATCATCCAAAATATATCTCTCTTTTTCCTGTCCAGTGGACTGTATATAGTCAGATGTGCCAGCGTCATGGCGTGATGTGGCATGACGCGTCCCCGTCGCTCCCCGAGAGATCAGCTGAGATGCACAAAACCATCACGAGCTGCTTTTGCACCAATTGATTACATTAAGTCGTTGTTCTCCTTAATACCCCTCATGCTTCTTTTTTCTTTTAGGCGTATGTGTTATTTTACATACAATCATATTGATTGTCTCTTTAACTTGGCCTGTTTCTCAGAGCTTTTCTGTATTATTATCACAATTGTCAGGATTGTGAGCTCAAACTGACTGTCCAACTCTATATGTTTCAGTTTCTACAGGTTTTCTACAGGTGGAGGGCGGTCAGGGCCAGCAAGGCCTCCTCTGCTGGCCTAAACACCTTCCGTAGTGAGTCTTCCTTTATGACTGAAGAGTATTCCGCTTCTTCAGGATAAGTCCGCTATTTAAAATCCCTCTTGGGTCAGGTTGCCAGCAACGTTCCCTCTGATTTCTCACGTGTCTGGGCGTACACAAAAGCTCCCTGAGCACACGGAGGACCACTGTGAGCAACATCAGATGTGCGTGCTGTGACCACACACATCGCACCTGTTCAACACCTTGGATCATCAAGTTACATGGTTTATTAAAAGAATCAAATCAAGGCAGCGATTTTCATTAGTTTACTTTTAATATAAGCGATTTGGGCCACTTCAAAAGAAAAAGACAAAAATCTTGTCGGTGTTCATGAGATGTGTAGTGTGCTATATGTTATGTGTGTTATGTGAGAGTCATGCTTTGGCCTTGGAAAGAGTCGTGCTTTGGCCCGGGTGTGGTCCTGCTGTGGCCTGGCTGAGGGCTGAGGGTCCTGTTCTGGAAGAAATGAGGCATATCCACCTTTCCGACATAACATTTTGTTCACATTAATACATTCCCATTTTGCCAAATGACATGTGCTGTAGCTTGCGTTGCAGTGTAAATTCCACAATTAAAAAAACATAATTGTGGATAAAAGTTAAACAAACTTATTTTCGTCACCCTCACAGAAAGTACCGTGTAATATATCTGTCCATCCACTTTGAAACGGCGCCACCTGGCCATTGGCACGCTATGCTGGCCGAAAACGGTACTGCACCTGCTCTAGCTTGAAACCTGCATCAATGAATTGTGAATTCACAAAGCGGACGAGACGTCTAGCCGTTATTATGAATTTCTCGGGAACCGAACACGCGGCCCCAAATCTCCGAGCAAGGTGCGCATGCGCGGTGAGGCCCCACAGTCCGTGCCGGTGTGCTAACCGCTCGGCAAAGTAGGAGAATTGCGATTCCGTCCAGTGACGTGGCATACCGCGTCACTGTCGCTCCCTGAGAGATCAGAGAGATGTTTTTAGTGGTGCATGCACTTGTAATAATAATAACTTGCTCAATTTTTAGCCGAGGTTTAGGGTTAGGGTTAGGGTTAGGGGTTTAGGGTTAGGGGTTATGGGGTTGGGACAGCGGTCCGAAGACCACTGTCGGTGCACGGTCCATCAAACCGGACAGGTCCCGCAGTCCCGAACATCCACGCAGCCTCCTGTTGTCCTCCGTCTCCAGCCTCCAGCGTTCTGTTATTGAACTGTTATTGATTTGTTAAAAGTAAACACGAAGCCGTCACCTTCATCAGCAGCCGTCCGTGTTGCGGTTTAGCTGACGCTGCACCTGGAGCGGTCTCAGCGGCGTGGCTCGGTTAGCAGGTCATCGCGTGTGCGTCGTCTCTCTCCTCTCCGGTCCCCTTGCTTCGATGTTATTGCATCATCATATCTCGTGCCGCATTCGCGTTCGTCTCATGTTGTGCGTGGTTCGCCTCAATGTCTATGGACTCGCTAGCGGTTTGTGCTAGGTTAGCCTCAGTTAGCTTATAGGCCCGCTTAGCATTAGCATTTAGCTCCAGCATGACTTAGCCTTTAGCAAAAAAAACGGAGAAAGGATTGTTCTTTGCCGTTTATTTTTCTTGAGTCCGACAAAACATGAGAATCATCTTACTGTACATCCAACGTTTCGACCAGGTTTAGGTCTTCTTCAGGGACAATAAACAGCAGTTAGCGGCTACATAACGAGAGCCAAGGACGGGGAGATGTTACTCCGCCAACAGTCCGGGAGAAAGAGAGAGAGACGTGAAGCTAATGATGATATAGCATGCTATGACGACATCCGGTCACCTTCCGGTGTCTCATCTAAACACACACTGACAGATACAAACCTCTTAAGAATGGGTCCATCGCCCTTCAATGTTGCCTTCAAGCATCTAGTCATCCTTATTGGCGTTATCAATACAGTGCATTATAATAATTATACATTTGTCATACCTTCACCAGAGTTGCAAACATTTCTAGGATTCAAATTGTGCTTCATTTTGAGCTACGTCCTGTATATAAATATGCATAACATTCTGGGAGTTAACTTTGTCTCTTAAATAATTGCAAACAGTATTGTACACACAGATGAAGAATCCTATTAGCAGGAATACATATTAAAGTGTGAAATAGTCCATGTTAGTGGATTGCAGGTGAGTCACTGTGGTTGTGATTAGGGCTTTAAAACACTGTGGTTATGGTTAGGGACAGGAACATCGGGGACCGCACAGACGTCCAGCGAAGACAGGACCCAGACCGGCGAGGCACTGGCTGGTTAGGGGTGAAAGGGTTGGGACAGCGGTTAGGGTTAGGGGCGGCTTGTCGAACGGCGGCCCGGAAAGGCGTCGCTTGTCACGGCCGGTGTCAGAAAGTCCGGCCGGTGTCCCCGGCGACGGCGGGGCCCGGTTGGCGTCACGGAGGCAGTGGGGCGGCTGCCGGTGTCAGAGAGCGGTGTCAGTCAGGCGCTGCCGGTGTCAGGGGTCGGAACGCGGCGTGTCACAGAGAGAGCGCGCGGGGTGTCAGAGAGGCGTTGCCGGTGTCAGGGGTCGGAACGCGGCGTGTCACAGAGAGAGCGCGCCGCGTACGGGGATTGTCAGGTGTCAGACCGAGTCGTTCCCGGCCTCTGGGGGCGTTTGGTAAAGCGGTCCGGGTTCTGGCGTCTTTTTGCGGACTTGATTCGGCCGTTGTGGGCCCCTGGAGGTGTTTGCGGAGCTCATCCGGGCTTTGGGGGCGTTTGGTAAAGAGATCCGGGTTCTGGCGTCTTTTTCCGGGTTTAATTCGGCCGTTGTGGGCCTCTGGAGGTGTCTGGGACCGTGTTCCGGGCTCTGGGGGTGTCTGGTAAAGAGATCCGGGTTCTGGCGTCTTTTTCCGGGTTTAATTCGGCCGTTGTGGGCCTCTGGAGGTGTTTGGGTCCGAGTTCCGGGCTCTGGGGGTGTCTGGTAAAGAGATCCGGGTTCTGGCGTCTTTTTCCGGGTTTAATTCGGCCGTTGTGGGCCTCTGGAGGTGTCTGGGACCGTGTTCCGGGCTCTGGGGGCGTTTGGTAAAGAGATCCGGGTTCTGGCGTCTTTTTCCGGGTTTAATTCGGCCGTTGTGGGCCTCTGGAGGTGTCTGGGACCGTGTTCCAGGCTCTGGGGGTGTCTGGTAAAGAGATCCGGGTTCTGGCGTCTTTTTCCGGGTTTAATTCGGCCGTTGTGGGCCTCTGGAGGTGTCTGGGACCGTGTTCCGGGCTCTGGGGGCGTCTGGTAAAGAGATCCGGGTTCTGGCGTCTTTTTCCGGGTTTAATTCGGCCGTTGTGGGCCCCTGGAGGTGTTTGCGGACCTCCGCGGGTGAAATAATGGAAAAAAAAAAAAGTTAAAGTTTCCAGTCGGGACTATGTGGAGGGAAAAAAACCCGGACTTTTTTGGCTCCGTCAGAAACTAAGTAAAAGTCGGAATATGTGAAGGAAAGCTCAGAAAATGGCTGGGCTTTTTTAGATCGCTTCGATAAATTTTTTTTTAGCTCACATCACTGGGCCACCAGGTCGCAGATTTCAGAAACCTGGTTTTCGGAAACAGAGATCTCCAGGACAGGGCCCCGAGCTTCGGGGGGAGCGTTCCCCAGCTGGACCTAAGCATAGTGGGCCAGGCCCCGGGCGGAAAGAGGCTCCTGGAGCCGAGATACGGGGGTGGCTCCCCGCGCGACTTACCCGATTTCGGAGCACTATTTTCGTACAGTGATGGCAGAGCAGTGGGTGTACTGGATGGAGGAAAATAACAGCTCCAGAGAGCGGCAGAGACCAGACCATGACCCAGAACGGCACACTATTCCCGGACAGTGATGGCAGACCAGCAGGTGTACCCCATGGATGAATAAAGAGTTCCAGAGAGCGGCAGAGACCAGACCATGACCCAGAACGGCACACTATTCCCGGACAGTGATGGCAGACCAGCAGGTGTACCCCATGGATGAATAAAGAGTTTCAGAGAGCGGCAGAACCCAGACCATGACCCAGAACGGCACACTATTCCCGGACAGTGATGGCAGACCAGCAGGTGTACCCCATGGATGAATAAAGAGTTCCAGAGAGCGGCAGAACCCAGACCATGACCCAGAACGGCACACTATTCCCGGACAGTGATGGCAGAACAGCAGGTGCACTGGATGGATGAATACAGAGTTCCAGAGAGCGTGATATCCCAGACCAAGTCCCAGAACGGCACACTATTCCCGGACAGTGATGGCAGAACAGCAGGTGTACCCCATGGATGAATAAAGAGTTCCAGAGAGCGTGATATCCCAGACCAAGTCCCAGAACGGCACACTGTTCCCGGACAGTGATGGCAGAACAGCAGGTGTACATGATGGATGAATACAGAGTTCCAGAGAGCGGCAGAGACCAGACCAAGTCCCAGAACGGCACACTATTCCCGGACAGTGATGGCAGAACAGCAGGTGTACCCCATGGATGAATAAAGAGTTCCAGAGAGCGGCAGAGACCAGACCATGACCCAGAACGGCACACTATTCCCGGACAGTGATGGCAGACCAGCAGGTGTACCCCATGGATGAATAAAGAGTTCCAGAGAGCGGCAGAGACCAGACCATGACCCAGAACGGCACACTATTCCCGGACAGTGATGGCAGACCAGCAGGTGTACCCCATGGATGAATAAAGAGTTTCAGAGAGCGGCAGAACCCAGACCATGACCCAGAACGGCACACTATTCCCGGACAGTGATGGCAGACCAGCAGGTGTACCCCATGGATGAATAAAGAGTTCCAGAGAGCGGCAGAACCCAGACCATGACCCAGAACGGCACACTATTCCCGGACAGTGATGGCAGAACAGCAGGTGCACTGGATGGATGAATACAGAGTTCCAGAGAGCGTGATATCCCAGACCAAGTCCCAGAACGGCACACTATTCCCGGACAGTGATGGCAGAACAGCAGGTGTACCCCATGGATGAATAAAGAGTTCCAGAGAGCGTGATATCCCAGACCAAGTCCCAGAACGGCACACTGTTCCCGGACAGTGATGGCAGAACAGCAGGTGTACATGATGGATGAATACAGAGTTCCAGAGAGCGGCAGAGACCAGACCAAGTCCCAGAACGGCACACTATTCCCGGACAGTGATGGCAGAACAGCAGGTGTACCCCATGGATGAATAAAGAGTTCCAGAGAGCGTGATATCCCAGACCAAGTGCCAGAACGGCACACTATTCCCGGACAGTGATGGCAGAACAGCAGGTGTACATGATGGATGAATACAGAGTTCCAGAGAGCGGCAGAGACCAGACCAAGTCCCAGAACGGCACACTATTCTCGGATGCTGATGGCAGAACAGCAGGTGTACATGATGGATGAATACAGAGTTCCAGAGAGCGGCAGAGACCAGACCAAGTCCCAGAACGGCACACTATTCTCGGATGTTGATGTCAGAACAGCAGGTGTAACGCATGGATGAATACACAGTTCCAGAGAGCGGGAGATCCCGGCCGATGTCCGATGACGAAGCACTGTATGGGACACTTTGAAGGAAGGGTCGGTCTCCTGGATGAAAAAGACTTTAATTTTCTGACTTAAAATACGGAGTTAAAGTTTCCAGTCGGGACGATAAGGAGGGCAAAAAAACCCGGACTTTTTTGGCTCCGTCAGAAACTAAGTAAAAGTCGGAATATGTGAAGGAAAGCTCAGAAAATGCCTGGAGAATTTTGAGCGGACCGGAAAAAAAAAAGTTCCAGCTGACATCACTGGGCCACCAGGTCGCAGATTTCAGAAACCTGGTTTTCGGAAACACAGGGCTCCAGGGCTGAGACCCGGGCTTCGTGGGGAGCGTTCCCCAGCTGGGCCTAAGCATCTTCGGACAACTTTGGGCGGAAAAGCGGGTTCGGGAACCGGGATATGGGGCGGGTTACGCGGCGTGACCTGCCCGAGTGCAGTGCACTATTCCCGGACACTCATCTACTTAAAATCTCCCTGATTACCTGCCAGAACAGAGCAGATCCAGAGAGCGGTATTTCACGGCAGTTATCCGATGATGAAGCGCTATTGTCGGACACTGATGGCAGAACAGCAGGTGCAGCGGATGAAATAAACAGTTCCAGAGAGCGGTATTTCACGACAGTTATCCGATGATGAAGCGCTATTGTCGGACACTGATGGCAGAACAGCAGGTGCGGTGGATGAAATAAACAGTTCCAGAGAGCGGTATTTCACGACAGTTATCCGATGATGAAGCGCTATTGTCGGACACTGATGGCAGAACAGCAGGTGCGGTGGATGAAATAAACAGTTCCAGAGAGCGTGAGATCCCGGCTGATATCCGATGAAGAAGCGCTATTGTCGGACACTGATGGCAGAACAGCAGGTGCAGTGGATGGATGAATTAAACAGTTCCAGAGAGCGTGAGATCCCGGCTGATATCCGATGATGAAGCGCTATTGTCGGACACTGATGGCAGAACAGCAGGTGCAGTGGATGGATGAATTAAACAGTTCCAGAGAGCGTGAGATCCCGGCTGATATCCGATGATGAAGCGCTGTTGTCGGACACTGATGGCAGAACAGCAGGTGCGGTGGATGGATGAAAGTGACAGTTCCAGAGAGGGGTATTTCACGGCAGATATCCGATGATGAAGCGCTATTGTCGGACACTGATGGCAGAACAGCAGGTGCAGTGGATGGATGAAGTAAACAGTTCCATAGAGCGGGAGATCCCAGACCATGTCCCAGAACGGCACACTATTCTCGGATGCTGATGTCAGAACAGCAGGTGTAACACATGGATGAATACAGAGTTCCAGAGAGCGGCAGAACCCAGACCATGTCCCAGTACGGGACACTATTCTCGGATGCTGATGTCAGAACAGCAGGTGCAGTGGATGGATGAAATAAACAGTTCCATGGAGCGGTATTTCCCGACAGATATCCGACGACGAAGGACCATTTGGGACGCTTTGCAGGAAGGGTCGGTCTCCTGGATGAAAAGGACTTTAATTTTCTGACTTAAAATACGGAGTTAAAGTTTCCAGTCGGGACGATAAGGAGGGCAAAAAAACCCGGACTTTTTTGGCTCCGTCAGAAACTAAGTAAAAGTCGGAATATGTGAAGGAAAGCTCAGAAAATGCCTGGAGAATTTTGAGCGGACCGGAAAAAAAAAGTTCCAGCTGACATCACTGGGCCACCAGGTCGCAGATTCCTGAAACCCGGTTTTTAGAAACATAGGCCTCCAGTCGTGAAGACCGGCGTTTGTGCGGTTCGGATCCGACTCAGACCTCAGTATTTTCGGACACCCTCGGACAGTGGCGGGGGTGGAAGAACCGGAGCCTCATGCAGAACTGGCTGTCGGGGAGCAAGCGGACGCTACCCCGGCAGGAGGCATCATTCCGGGCACTGTGGCTGATCGGTAGCTTTCGTGGATGGATGACTGAGCGAACGAACGAGATGACGGCGGTGCGTCCTGGCTGATGTCCCAGTACGGCAGAACAGCAGGTGCGGTGGATGAAATAAACAGTTCCAGAGAGCGGTACTTCACGGCAGTTATCCGATGATGAAGCGCTATTGTCGGACAGTGATGGCAGAACAGCAGGTGCAGTGGATGGATGAATAAAGAGCTCCAGAGAGCGGCAGAGACCAGACCAAGTCCCAGAACGACACACTATTCCCGGACAGTGATGGCAGAACAGCAGGTGTACCCCATGGATGAATAAACAGCTCCAGAGAGCGGCAGAGACCAGACCAAGTCCCAGAACGACACACTATTCCCGGACAGTGATGGCAGAACAGCAGGTGTACCGCATGGATGAATACAGAGCTCCAGAGAGCGGCAGAGACCAGACCATGACCCAGAACGGCACACTGTTCCCGGACAGTGATGGCAGACCAGCAGGTGTACCCCATGGATGAATACAGAGTTCCAGAGAGCGGCAGAGACCAGACCAAGTCCCAGAACGACACACTATTCCCGGACAGTGATGGCAGAACAGCAGGTGCAGTGGATGGATGAATAAAGAGCTCCAGAGAGCGGCAGAGACCAGACCAAGTCCCAGAACGACACACTATTCCCGGACAGTGATGGCAGAACAGCAGGTGCAGTGGATGGATGAATAAAGAGTTCCAGAGAGCGGCAGAGACCAGACCAAGTCCCAGAAAGACACACTATTCCCGGACAGTGATGGCAGACCAGCAGGTGTACCGCATGGATGAATAAAGAGCTCCAGAGAGCGGCAGAACCCAGACCAAGTCCCAGAAAGACACACTATTCCCGGACAGTGATGGCAGAACAGCAGGTGTACCGCATGGATGAATACACAGTTCCAGAGAGCGGGAGATCCCGGCCGATGTCCGATGACGAAGCACTGTATGGGACACTTTGAAGGAAGGGTCGGTCTCCTGGATGAAAAGAACTTTAATTTTCTGACTTAAAATACGGAGTTAAAGTTTCCAGTCGGGACGATAAGGAGGGCAAAAAAACCCGGACTTTTTTGGCTCCGTCAGAAACTAAGTAAAAGTCGGAATATGTGAAGGAAAGCTCAGAAAATGCCTGGAGAATTTTGAGCGGACCGGAAAAAAAAAGTTCCAGCTGACATCACTGGGCCACCAGGTTGCAGATTTCAGAAACCTGGTTTTCGGAAACACAGGGCTCCAGGGCTGAGACCCGGGCTTCGTGGGGAGCGTTCCCCAGCTGGGCCTAAGCATCTTCGGACAACTTTGGGCGGAAAAGCGGGTTCGGGAACCGGGATACGGGGCGGGTTACGCGGCGTGACCTGCCCGAGTGCAGTGCACTATTCCCGGACACTCATCTACTTAAAATCTCCCTGATTACCTGCCAGAACAGAGCAGATCCAGAGAGCGGTATTTCACGGCAGATATCCGATGATGAAGCGCTGTTGTCGGACACTGATGGCAGAACAGCAGGTGCGGTGGATGAAATAAACAGTTCCAGAGAGCGGTATTTCACGGCAGTTATCCGATGATGAAGCGCTGTTGTCGGACACTGATGGCAGAACAGCAGGTGCGGTGGATGAAATAAACAGTTCCAGAGAGCGGTATTTCACGGCAGTTATCCGATGATGAAGCGCTGTTGTCGGACACTGATGGCAGAACAGCAGGTGCGGTGGATGAAATAAACAGTTCCAGAGAGCGGTATTTCACGGCAGTTATCCGATGATGAAGCGCTGTTGTCGGACACTGATGGCAGAACAGCAGGTGCGGTGGATGAAATAAACAGTTCCAGAGAGCGTGAGATCCCGGCTGATATCCGATGAAGAAGCGCTATTGTCGGACACTGATGGCAGAACAGCAGGTGCAGTGGATGGATGAAAGAAACAGTTCCAGAGAGCGTGAGATCCCGGCTGATATCCGATGAAGAAGCACTGTTCTCG
>NC_135703.1:19909790-19914790 GCF_964276395.1 Gasterosteus aculeatus
TCGGCCGTTGTGGGCCTCTGGAGGTGTTTGGGTCCGAGTTCCGGGCTCTGGGGGTGTCTGGTAAAGAGATCCGGGTTTTGGCGTCTTTTTCCGGGTCCAATTCGGCCGTTGTGGGCCTCTGGAGGTGTTTGGGTCCGAGTTCCGGGCTCTGGGGGTGTCTGGTAAAGAGATCCGGGTTCTGGCGTCTTTTTCCGGGTCCAATTCGGCCGTTGTGGGCCTCTGGAGGTGTTTGGGTCCGAGTTCCGGGCTCTGGGGGTGTCTGGTAAAGAGATCCGGGTTCTGGCGTCTTTTTCCGGGTCCAATTCGGCCGTTGTGGGCCTCTGGAGGTGTTTGGGTCCGAGTTCCGGGCTCTGGGGGTGTCTGGTAAAGAGATCCGGGTTCTGGCGTCTTTTTCCGGGTCCAATTCGGCCGTTGTGGGCCTCTGGAGGTGTTTGGGTCCGAGTTCCGGGCTCTGGGGGTGTCTGGTAAAGAGATCCGGGTTCTGGCGTCTTTTTCCGGGTCCAATTCGGCCGTTGTGGGCCTCTGGAGGTGTTTGGGTCCGAGTTCCGGGCTCTGGGGGTGTCTGGTAAAGAGATCCGGGTTCTGGCGTCTTTTTCCGGGTCCAATTCGGCCGTTGTGGGCCTCTGGAGGTGTTTGGGTCCGAGTTCCGGGCTCTGGGGGTGTCTGGTAAAGAGATCCGGGTTCTGGTGTCTTTTTCCTGGCTTAATTCGGCCGTTGTGGGCCCCTGGAGGTGTTTGCGGACCTCCGCGGGTGAAATAATGGAAAAAAAAAAAAGGTAAAGTTTCCAGTCGGGACTATGTGGAGCGAAAAAAACCCGGACTTTTTTGGCTCCGTCAGAAACTAAGTAAAAGTCGGAATATGTGAAGGAAAGCTCAGAAAATGCCTGGGCTTTTTTAGATCGCTTCGATAAATTTTTTTTTAGCTCACATCACTGGGCCACCAGGTCGCAGATTTCAGAAACCTGGTTTTCGGAAACAGAGATCTCCAGGACAGGGCCCCGAGCTTCGGGGGGAGCGTTCCCCAGCTGGACCTAAGCATAGTGGGCCAGGCCCCGGGCGGAAAGAGGCTCCTGGAGCCGAGATACGGGGGTGGCCCCCCGCGCGACTTACCCGATTTCGGAGCACTATTTTCGGACAGTGATGGCAGAGCAGTGGGTGTACCGGATGGAGGAAAATAACAGCTCCAGAGAGCGGCAGAGACCAGACCATGACCCAGAACGGCACACTGTTCCCGGACAGTGATGGCAGACCAGCAGGTGTACCCCATGGATGAATAAAGAGTTCCAGAGAGCGGCAGAGACCAGACCATGACCCAGAACGGCACACTGTTCCCGGACAGTGATGGCAGACCAGCAGGTGTACCCCATGGATGAATAAAGAGTTCCAGAGAGCGGCAGAGACCAGACCAAGTCCCAGAACGACACACTATTCCCGGACAGTGATGGCAGACCAGCAGGTGTACCGCATGGATGAATAAAGAGCTCCAGAGAGCGGCAGAACCCAGACCAAGTCCCAGAACGACACACTGTTCCCGGACAGTGATGGCAGACCAGCAGGTGTACCGCATGGATGAATAAAGAGCTCCAGAGAGCGGCAGAGACCAGACCAAGTCCCAGAACGACACACTATTCCCGGACAGTGATGGCAGAACAGCAGGTGCAGTGGATGGATGAATAAAGAGCTCCAGAGAGCGGCAGAGACCAGACCAAGTCCCAGAACGACACACTATTCCCGGACAGTGATGGCAGACCAGCAGGTGTACCCCATGGATGAATAAAGAGTTCCAGAGAGCGGCAGAGACCAGACCATGACCCAGAACGGCACACTATTCCCGGACAGTGATGGCAGACCAGCAGGTGTACCGCATGGATGAAAATAACAGCTCCAGAGAGCGGCAGAACCCAGACCAAGTCCCAGAACGACACACTATTCCCGGACAGTGATGGCAGACCAGCAGGTGTACCGCATGGATGAATAAAGAGCTCCAGAGAGCGGCAGAACCCAGACCAAGTCCCAGAACGACACACTGTTCCCGGACAGTGATGGCAGACCAGCAGGTGTACCGCATGGATGAATAAAGAGCTCCAGAGAGCGGCAGAGACCAGACCAAGTCCCAGAACGACACACTATTCCCGGACAGTGATGGCAGAACAGCAGGTGCAGTGGATGGATGAATAAAGAGCTCCAGAGAGCGGCAGAGACCAGACTAAGTCCCAGAACGACACACTATTCCCGGACAGTGATGGCAGACCAGCAGGTGTACCCCATGGATGAATAAAGAGTTCCAGAGAGCGGCAGAGACCAGACCATGACCCAGAACGGCACACTATTCCCGGACAGTGATGGCAGACCAGCAGGTGTACCGCATGGATGAAAATAACAGCTCCAGAGAGCGGCAGAACCCAGACCAAGTCCCAGAACGACACACTATTCCCGGACAGTGATGGCAGACCAGCAGGTGTACCCCATGGATGAATAAAGAGTTCCAGAGAGTTCCAGAGAGCGGCAGAACCCAGACCATGACCCAGAACGGCACACTGTTCCCGGACAGTGATGGCAGACCAGCAGGTGTACCCCATGGATGAATAAAGAGTTCCAGAGAGTTCCAGAGAGTGGCAGAACCCAGACCATGACCCAGAACGGCACACTGTTCCCGGACAGTGATGGCAGACCAGCAGGTGTACCCCATGGATGAATACAGAGTTCCAGAGAGCGGCAGAGACCAGACCATGACCCAGAAAGGCACACTATTCCCGGACAGTGATGGCAGAACAGCAGGTGCAGTGGATGGATGAATAAAGAGCTCCAGAGAGCGGCAGAACCCAGACCAAGTCCCAGAACGACACACTGTTCCCGGACAGTGATGGCAGACCAGCAGGTGTACCGCATGGATGAATAAAGAGTTCCAGAGAGCGGCAGAGACCAGACCAAGTCCCAGAACAACACACTGTTCCCGGACAGTGATGGCAGAACAGCAGGTGTACCGCATGGATGAATAAAGAGTTCCAGAGAGCGGCAGAGACCAGACCAAGTCCCAGAACGGTACACTATTCCCGGACAGTGATGGCAGACCAGCAGGTGTACATGATGGATGAATAAAGAGTTCCAGAGAGCGGCAGAGACCAGACCAAGTCCCAGAACGACACACTGTTCCCGGACAGTGATGGCAGAACAGCAGGTGTACCGCATGGATGAATAAAGAGTTCCAGAGAGCGGCAGAGACCAGACCAAGTCCCAGAACGGTACACTATTCCCGGACAGTGATGGCAGACCAGCAGGTGTACATGATGGATGAATAAAGAGTTCCAGAGAGCGGCAGAGACCAGACCATGTCCCAGTACGGGACACTATTCTCGGATGCTGATGTCAGAACAGCAGGTGCAGTGGATGGATGAAATAAACAGTTCCAGAGAGCGGTATTTCACAGCAGATATCCGATGATGAAGCGCTGTTGTCGGACACTGATGGCAGAAAAGCAGGTGCAGTAGATGGATGAAATAAACAGTTCCAGAGAGCGTGAGATCCCGGCCGATGTCCGATGACGAAGCACTGTATGGGACACTTTGAAGGAAGGGTCGGTCTCCTGGATGAAAAAGACTTTAATTTTCTGACTTAAAAAAAAAGTTAAAGTTTCCAGTCGGGACGATAAGGAGGGCAAAAAAACCCGGACTTTTTTGGCTCCGTCAGAAACTAAGTAAAAGTCGGAATATGTGAAGGAAAGCTCAGAAAATGCCTGGAGAATTTTGAGCGGACCGGAAAAAAAAAGTTCCAGCTGACATCACTGGGCCACCAGGTCGCAGATTTCAGAAACCTGGTTTTCGGAAACACAGGGCTCCAGGGCTGAGACCCGGGCTTCGTGGGGAGCGTTCCCCAGCTGGGCCTAAGCATCTTCGGACAACTTTGGGCGGAAAAGCGGGTTCGGGAACCGGGATACGGGGCGGGTTACGCGGCGTGACCTGCCCGAGTGCAGTGCACTATTCCCGGACACTCATCTACTTAAAATCTCCCTGATTACCTGCCAGAACAGAGCAGATCCAGAGAGCGGTATTTCACGGCAGATATCCGATGATGAAGCGCTGTTGTCGGACACTGATGGCAGAACAGCAGGTGCGGTGGATGAAATAAACAGTTCCAGAGAGCGGTATTTCACGGCAGTTATCCGATGATGAAGCGCTGTTGTCGGACACTGATGGCAGAACAGCAGGTGCGGTGGATGAAATAAACAGTTCCAGAGAGCGGTATTTCACGGCAGTTATCCGATGATGAAGCGCTGTTGTCGGACACTGATGGCAGAACAGCAGGTGCGGTGGATGAAATAAACAGTTCCAGAGAGCGTGAGATCCCGGCTGATATCCGATGAAGAAGCGCTATTGTCGGACACTGATGGCAGAACAGCAGGTGCGGTGAATGGATGAAAGAAACAGTTCCAGAGAGCGGTATTTCACGGCAGATATCCGATGATGAAGCGCTATTGTCGGACACTCATGGCAGAACAGCAGGTGCAGTGGATGGATGAAGTAAACAGTTCCATAGAGCAGGAGATCCCAGACCATGTCCCATAACGGCACACTATTCTCGGATGCTGATGTCAGAACAGCAGGTGTAACGCATGGATGAATACAGAGTTCCAGAGAGCGGCAGAACCCAGACCATGTCCCAGTACGGGACACTATTCTCGGATGCTGATGTCAGAACAGCAGGTGCAGTGGATGGATGAATTAAACAGTTCCAGAGAGCGTGAGATCCCGGCTGATATCCGATGAAGAAGCACTGTTCTCGGACACTGATGTCAGAACAGCAGGTGCAGTGGATGGATGAAATAAACAGTTCCAGAGAGCGGTATCTCACGGCAGATATCCGATGATGAAGCGCTGTTGTCGGACACTGATGGCAGAACAGCAGGTGCAGTGGATGGATGAATTAAACAGTTCCAGAGAGCGTGAGATCCCGGCTGATATCCGATGAAGAAGCACTGTTCTCGGACACTGATGGCAGAACGGC
>NC_135703.1:19927290-19932290 GCF_964276395.1 Gasterosteus aculeatus
GCAGAACAGCAGGTGTACCGCATGGATGAATACAGAGCTCCAGAGAGCGGCAGAGACCAGACCATGACCCAGAACGACACACTATTCCCGGACAGTGATGGCAGAACAGCAGGTGTACCGCATGGATGAATAAAGAGCTCCAGAGAGCGGCAGAGACCAGACCATGACCCAGAACGGCACACTATTCCCGGACAGTGATGGCAGAACAGCAGGTGTACCGCATGGATGAATAAAGAGCTCCAGAGAGCGGCAGAGACCAGACCAAGTCCCAGAACGACACACTATTCCCGGACAGTGATGGCAGAACAGCAGTTGTACCGCATGGATGAATAAAGAGCTCCAGAGAGCGGCAGAGACCAGACCAAGTCCCAGAACGACACACTATTCCCGGACAGTGATGGCAGAACAGCAGGTGTACCGCATGGATGAATAAAGAGCTCCAGAGAGCGGCAGAGACCAGACCAAGTCCCAGAACGACACACTATTCCCGGACAGTGATGGCAGACCAGCAGGTGTACCGCATGGATGAATACAGAGCTCCAGAGAGCGGCAGAGACCAGACCATGACCCAGAACGGCACACTGTTCCCGGACAGTGATGGCAGACCAGCAGGTGTACCCCATGGATGAATAAAGAGTTCCAGAGAGCGTGATATCCCAGACCATGACCCAGAACGGCACACTGTTCCCGGACAGTGATGGCAGAACAGCAGGTGCAGTGGATGGATGAATAAAGAGCTCCAGAGAGCGGCAGAACCCAGACCAAGTCCCAGAAAGACACACTATTCCCGGACAGTGATGGCAGAACAGCAGGTGTACCGCATGGATGAATACACAGTTCCAGAGAGCGGCAGAGACCAGACCAAGTCCCAGAACGACACACTATTCCCGGACAGTGATGGCAGAACGGCAGGTGTACCGCATGGATGAATACAGAGCTCCAGAGAGCGGCAGAGACCAGACCAAGTCCCAGAACGACACACTATTCCCGGACAGTGATGGCAGAACAGCAGGTGCAGTGGATGGATGAATAAAGAGCTCCAGAGAGCGGCAGAACCCAGACCAAGTCCCAGAACGACACACTATTCCCGGACAGTGATGGCAGAACAGCAGGTGCAGTGGATGGATGAATAAAGAGCTCCAGAGAGCAGCAGAGACCAGACCAAGTCCCAGAACGACACACTATTCCCGGACAGTGATGGCAGAACAGCAGGTGTACCCCATGGATGAATAAAGAGCTCCAGAGAGCGTGATATCCCAGACCGTGACCCAGAATGGCACACTATTCCCGGACAGTGATGGCAGACCAGCAGGTGTACCCCATGGATGAATAAAGAGTTCCAGAGAGCGTGATATCCCAGACCATGACCCAGAACGGCACACTGTTCCCGGACAGTGATGACAGACCAGCAGGTGTACCGCATGGATGAATAAAGAGCTCCAGAGAGCGGCAGAGACCAGACCATGACCCAGAACGACACACTATTCCCGGACAGTGATGGCAGAACAGCAGGTGTACCGCATGGATGAATAAAGAGCTCCAGAGAGCGTGATATCCCAGACCGTGACCCAGAATGGCACACTATTCCCGGACAGTGATGGCAGACCAGCAGGTGTACCACATGGATGAATAAAGAGTTCCAGAGAGCGTGATATCCCAGACCATGACCCAGAACGGCACACTGTTCCCGGACAGTGATGGCAGACCAGCAGGTGTACCGCATGGATGAATAAAGAGCTCCAGAGAGCGGCAGAGACCAGACCATGACCCAGAACGACACACTATTCCCGGACAGTGATGGCAGAACAGCAGGTGTACCGCATGGATGAATAAAGAGCTCCAGAGAGCGGCAGAACCCAGACCAAGTCCCAGAACGACACACTATTCCCGGACAGTGATGGCAGAAAGGCAGGTGTACCGCATGGATGAATAAAGAGTTCCAGAGAGCGGCAGAGACCAGACCAAGTCCCAGAACGACACACTATTCCCGGACAGTGATGGCAGAACAGCAGGTGCAGTGGATGGATGAATAAAGAGTTCCAGAGAGCGGCAGAACCCAGACCAAGTCCCAGAACGGCACACTATTCTCGGATGCTGATGTCAGAACAGCAGGTGTACCGCATGGATGAATAAAGAGCTCCAGAGAGCGGCAGAACCCAGACCAAGTCCCAGAACGACACACTATTCCCGGACAGTGATGGCAGAACAGCAGGTGTACCGCATGGATGAATACACAGTTCCAGAGAGCGGGAGATCCCGGCCGATGTCCGATGACGAAGCACTGTATGGGACACTTTGAAGGAATGGTCGGTCTCCTGGATGAAAAGAACTTTAATTTTCTGACTTAAAATACGGAGTTAAAGTTTCCAGTCGGGACGATAAGGAGGGCAAAAAAACCCGGACTTTTTTGGCTCCGTCAGAAACTAAGTAAAAGTCGGAATATGTGAAGGAAAGCTCAGAAAATGCCTGGAGAATTTTGAGCGGACCGGAAAAAAAAAGTTCCAGCCGACATCACTGGGCCACCAGGTCGCAGATTCCTGAAACCCGGTTTTTAGAAACATAGGCCTCCAGTCGTGAAGACCGGCGTTTGTGCGGTTCGGATCCGACTCAGACCTCAGTATTTTCGGACACCCTCGGACAGTGGCGGGGGTGGAAGAACCGGAGCCTCATGCAGAACTGGCTGTCGGGGAGCAAGCGGACGCTACCCCGGCAGGAGGCATCATTCCGGGCACTGTGGCTGATCGGTAGCTTTCGTGGATGGATGACTGAGCGAACGAACGAGATGACGGCGGTGCGTCCTGGCTGATGTCCCAGTACGGGGCACTATTCTCGGATGCTGATGGCAGAACAGCAGGTGCAGTGGACGGATGAACACACAGTTCCAGACAGCGTGATATCCCAGACCATGTCCCAGAACGGCACACTATTCTCGGATGCTGATGTCAGAACAGCAGGTGTAACGCATGGATGAATACAGAGTTCCAGAGAGCGGCAGAGACCAGACCATGTCCCTGTACGGGACACTATTCTCGGATGCTGATGGAAGAACAGCAGGTGTAACGCATGGATGAATACAGAGTTCCAGAGAGCGGCAGAGACCAGACCATGTCCCAGAACGGCGCACTATTCTCGGATGCTGATGTCAGAACAGCAGGTGCAGCGGACGGACTAATACACAGTTCCAGAGAGCGGTATTTCACGACAGATATCCGATGATGAAGCGCTATTGTCGGACACTGATGGCAGAACAGCAGGTGCACTGGATGAAGGAAATAAACAGAACATAGTTCCAGAGAGCGGGATATCCCAGACCAAGTCCCAGAACAGCGCGCTATTGTCGGACACTGATGGCAGAACAGCAGGTGCACTGGATGAAGGAAATAAACAGAACATAGTTCCAGAGAGCGTGATATCCCAGACCAAGTCCCAGAACGGCCCACTATTCCCGGACACTCATCTACTTAAAATCTCCCTGATTACCTGCCAGAACAGAGCAGATCCAGAGAGCGGTATTTCACGGCAGCTATCCGATGATGAAGCGCTATTGTCGGACACTGATGGCAGAACAGCAGGTGCACTGGATGAAGGAAATAATCAGAACATAGTTCCAGAGAGCGGGATATGCGAGACCATGTCCCAGTACGGGACACTATTCTCGGATGCTGATGTCAGAACAGCAGGTGCAGTGGATGGATGAATTAAACAGTTCCAGAGAGCGTGAGATCCCGGCTGATATCCGATGAAGAATCACTGTTCACGGACACTGATGGCAGAACAGCAGGTGTACCGCATGGATGAATACAGAGTTCCAGAGAGCGGCAGAACCCAGACCATGTCCCAGTACGGGACACTATTCTCGGATGCTGATGTCAGAACAGCAGGTGCAGTGGATGGATGAATTAAACAGTTCCAGAGAGCGTGAGATCCCGGCTGATATCCGATGAAGAAGCGCTATTGTCGGACACTGATGGCAGAACAGCAGGTGCAGCGGATGGATGAAATAAACAGTTCCATGGAGCGGTATTTCCCGACAGATATCCGATGACGAAGGACCATTTGGGACGCTTTGAAGGAAGGGTCGGTCTCCTGGATGAAAAAGACTTTAATTTTCTGACTTAAAAAAAAAGTTAAAGTTTCCAGTCGGGACGATAAGGAGGGCAAAAAAACCCGGACTTTTTTGGCTCCGTCAGAAACTAAGTAAAAGTCGGAATATGTGAAGGAAAGCTCAGAAAATGCCTGGAGAATTTTGAGCGGACCGGAAAAAAACGGTTCCAGCTGACATCACTGGGCCACCAGGTCGCAGATTTCAGAAACCTGGTTTTCGGAAACACAGGGCTCCAGGGCTGAGACCCGGGCTTCGTGGGGAGCGTTCCCCAGCTGGGCCTAAGCATCTTCGGACAACTTTGGGCGGAAAAGCGGGTTCGGGAACCGGGATACGGGGCGGGTTACGCGGCGTGACCTGCCCGAGTGCAGTGCACTATTCCCGGACACTCATCTACTTAAAATCTCCCTGATTACCTGCCAGAACAGAGCAGATCCAGAGAGCGGTATTTCACGGCAGCTATCCGATGATGAAGCGCTGTTGTCGGACACTGATGGCAGAACAGCAGGTGCGGTGGATGAAATAAACAGTTCCAGAGAGCGTGAGATCCCGGCTGATATCCGATGAAGAAGCGCTATTGTCGGACACTGATGGCAGAACAGCAGGTGCACTGGATGAAGGAAATAAACAGAACATAGTTCCAGAGAGCGGGATATCCCAGACCAAGTCCCAGAACAGCGCGCTATTGTCGGACACTGATGGCAGAACAGCAGGTGCACTGGATGAAGGAAATAAACAGAACATAGTTCCAGAGAGCGTGATATCCCAGACCAAGTCCCAGAACGGCCCACTATTCCCGGACACTCATCTACTTAAAATCTCCCTGATTACCTGCCAGAACAGAGCAGATCCAGAGAGCGGTATTTCACGGCAGCTATCCGATGATGAAGCGCTATTG
>NC_135703.1:19942290-19963347 GCF_964276395.1 Gasterosteus aculeatus
ACCACTGTCAGTGCACGGTCCATCGTCAGGCCCGGCTCCGAGGACCCAAAAGTAAACACAGAATCAAGTTTCCCTTAGTCCCAGTTACCCACAGACATGGCGCCTCCGCTTTCTCCATCACTTTGATGTCGCGTCATCACCTCCGTCCGGGTCCGGGTACCTCTGCTCGCC
This sequence comes from Gasterosteus aculeatus, assembly GCF_964276395.1. Classification (NCBI taxonomy): domain Eukaryota; kingdom Metazoa; phylum Chordata; class Actinopteri; order Perciformes; family Gasterosteidae; genus Gasterosteus; species Gasterosteus aculeatus. The sequence continues at coordinate 19,942,462 of NC_135703.1, forward strand.
TTAGCCGTGGTGCTGGTGCAGGTGCCTTCTCCCTCCGTGATGTGGACCGGAAGAACTGCGCTCCTCACCTCAGCATCAGCAGCCTCGCAGTCACCCATGGCACCCGGCTCGCTCACGTCCATAATCTGCTCACTCGTTGCTCCGCCATCTTTGTTAGCATTTCACCGCATGTTGGGCTCGATTAGCCTCATTAGCTTTGGGCTAACTTAGCCACAAAAGCACTTAGCTTAGAAAAAAATCGGCGAAAAGGTTTTCTTTACCGTTTATTTTCTCCAGCAGGAACATGGGAACAGGCACAAAACAACACCGCAACGTTTCGGTCTCAACTAGACCTTCTTCAGGCAGGTTTAAAAAGTGTGCATTTAACAAAACAGCGGAGCTCGTGCCGGGGACTCCTTTCCCTCCGGACACGCTGGCGAAAATGACGTGAGTCGGCGGCGCAGTGATATCGGAGGTGCGGACCGGCACAGCTGGATCTATTTTACCTCACATTCAACACACCACATCGTGATATTTAGCGTTAGCAGGTATTGCATCATTAAAACAATATATTCGCCCTATTCTCGACCGTCCATATCCCCGTGGATTTATAATTATGTATACATTGTCAAGAATAAGCATTGTTTAAATAAAAACGATCACAATCCTGTACACATGAGTGGTGGAATCCTTCAAAGCATGACACAAAGTTAGTATTCAATGCCTGTCAGTAATATTAAACTGAAATATCACATCATATTATTGTGTTCACAGTGCAAAACATCATAAAACAATATATTGGCCGTACTCTCAATCGTGCTTCTTTCTGTGGATCCGTAATTGTGCTTCAATAGAGCGTCGTCCTTAAAGAATAGTGCATACATTTCTAAGAGTCAGCATTGTTTAACAGATTGTAATCCTGTACACACAAGTGATGGAATTATAATAGCATGACACCAGGTAGGCATTCTATGCATGTAAGTAAATTATAACTTAACTATAAAGGTTTGTGAAGGAGTGAGATATCATAAATCCGCTGTAAAATGTGTTGTTTTATTATATCCATGCATTAAAGGGCCAGATTAGGCTTGCAAATAATACATTTACTAATGTTGTGTTTAGGAAAAGGGGACCAGGTTAGGTCACAGCCTCCCTCCAACAATAGAAAAATGTGTGGTTGTGTTTAGGAGAAGGGGACCTGACTAGGTCACAGCCTCGCTCCAACAATGGAAAACTGTGTGGTTGTGTTTAGGGCTAGGTGATGGAGAGACTGCATAAACAAATGGGGGAACCCCCGGGGCTAGACCCAAGAGGCACAGGCTGGTTAGGGGTTAAAGGGTTGGGACAGCGGTCCTAAGACCACTGTCAGTGCACGGTCCATCGTCAGGCCCGGCTCCGAGGACCCAAAAGTAAACACAGAATCAAGTTTCCCTTAGTCCCAGTTACCCACAGACATGGCGCCTCCGCTTTCTCCATCACTTTGATGTCGCGTCATCACCTCCGTCCGGGTCCGGGTACCTCTGCTCGCCTTAGCCGTGGTGCTGGTGCAGGTGCCTTCTCCCTCCGTGATGTGGACCGGAAGAACTGCGCTCCTCACCTCAGCATCAGCAGCCTCGCAGTCACCCATGGCACCCGGCTCGCTCACGTCCATAATCTGCTCACTCGTTGCTCCGCCATCTTTGTTAGCATTTCACCGCATGTTGGGCTCGATTAGCCTCATTAGCTTTGGGCTAACTTAGCCACAAAAGCACTTAGCTTAGAAAAAAATCGGCGAAAAGGTTTTCTTTACCGTTTATTTTCTCCAGCAGGAACATGGGAACAGGCACAAAACAACACCGCAACGTTTCGGTCTCAACTAGACCTTCTTCAGGCAGGTTTAAAAAGTGTGCATTTAACAAAACAGCGGAGCTCGTGCCGGGGACTCCTTTCCCTCCGGACACGCTGGCGAAAATGACGTGAGTCGGCGGCGCAGTGATATCGGAGGTGCGGACCGGCACAGCTGGATCTATTTTACCTCACATTCAACACACCACATCGTGATATTTAGCGTTAGCAGGTATTGCATCATTAAAACAATATATTCGCCCTATTCTCGACCGTCCATATCCCCGTGGATTTATAATTATGTATACATTGTCAAGAATAAGCATTGTTTAAATAAAAACGATCACAATCCTGTACACATGAGTGGTGGAATCCTTCAAAGCATGACACAAAGTTAGTATTCAATGCCTGTCAGTAATATTAAACTGAAATATCACATCATATTATTGTGTTCACAGTGCAAAACATCATAAAACAATATATTGGCCGTACTCTCAATCGTGCTTCTTTCTGTGGATCCGTAATTGTGCTTCAATAGAGCGTCGTCCTTAAAGAATAGTGCATACATTTCTAAGAGTCAGCATTGTTTAACAGATTGTAATCCTGTACACACAAGTGATGGAATTATAATAGCATGACACCAGGTAGGCATTCTATGCATGTAAGTAAATTATAACTTAACTATAAAGGTTTGTGAAGGAGTGAGATATCATAAATCCGCTGTAAAATGTGTTGTTTTATTATATCCATGCATTAAAGGGCCAGATTAGGCTTGCAAATAATACATTTACTAATGTTGTGTTTAGGAAAAGGGGACCAGGTTAGGTCACAGCCTCCCTCCAACAATAGAAAAATGTGTGGTTGTGTTTAGGAGAAGGGGACCTGACTAGGTCACAGCCTCGCTCCAACAATGGAAAACTGTGTGGTTGTGTTTAGGGCTAGGTGATGGAGAGACTGCATAAACAAATGGGGGAACCCCCGGGGCTAGACCCAAGAGGCACAGGCTGGTTAGGGGTTAAAGGGTTGGGACAGCGGTCCTAAGACCACTGTCAGTGCACGGTCCATCGTCAGGCCCGGCTCCGAGGACCCAAAAGTAAACACAGAATCAAGTTTCCCTTAGTCCCAGTTACCCACAGACATGGCGCCTCCGCTTTCTCCATCACTTTGATGTCGCGTCATCACCTCCGTCCGGGTCCGGGTACCTCTGCTCGCCTTAGCCGTGGTGCTGGTGCAGGTGCCTTCTCCCTCCGTGATGTGGACCGGAAGAACTGCGCTCCTCACCTCAGCATCAGCAGCCTCGCAGTCACCCATGGCACCCGGCTCGCTCACGTCCATAATCTGCTCACTCGTTGCTCCGCCATCTTTGTTAGCATTTCACCGCATGTTGGGCTCGATTAGCCTCATTAGCTTTGGGCTAACTTAGCCACAAAAGCACTTAGCTTAGAAAAAAATCGGCGAAAAGGTTTTCTTTACCGTTTATTTTCTCCAGCAGGAACATGGGAACAGGCACAAAACAACACCGCAACGTTTCGGTCTCAACTAGACCTTCTTCAGGCAGGTTTAAAAAGTGTGCATTTAACAAAACAGCGGAGCTCGTGCCGGGGACTCCTTTCCCTCCGGACACGCTGGCGAAAATGACGTGAGTCGGCGGCGCAGTGATATCGGAGGTGCGGACCGGCACAGCTGGATCTATTTTACCTCACATTCAACACACCACATCGTGATATTTAGCGTTAGCAGGTATTGCATCATTAAAACAATATATTCGCCCTATTCTCGACCGTCCATATCCCCGTGGATTTATAATTATGTATACATTGTCAAGAATAAGCATTGTTTAAATAAAAACGATCACAATCCTGTACACATGAGTGGTGGAATCCTTCAAAGCATGACACAAAGTTAGTATTCAATGCCTGTCAGTAATATTAAACTGAAATATCACATCATATTATTGTGTTCACAGTGCAAAACATCATAAAACAATATATTGGCCGTACTCTCAATCGTGCTTCTTTCTGTGGATCCGTAATTGTGCTTCAATAGAGCGTCGTCCTTAAAGAATAGTGCATACATTTCTAAGAGTCAGCATTGTTTAACAGATTGTAATCCTGTACACACAAGTGATGGAATTATAATAGCATGACACCAGGTAGGCATTCTATGCATGTAAGTAAATTATAACTTAACTATAAAGGTTTGTGAAGGAGTGAGATATCATAAATCCGCTGTAAAATGTGTTGTTTTATTATATCCATGCATTAAAGGGCCAGATTAGGCTTGCAAATAATACATTTACTAATGTTGTGTTTAGGAAAAGGGGACCAGGTTAGGTCACAGCCTCCCTCCAACAATAGAAAAATGTGTGGTTGTGTTTAGGAGAAGGGGACCTGACTAGGTCACAGCCTCGCTCCAACAATGGAAAACTGTGTGGTTGTGTTTAGGGCTAGGTGATGGAGAGACTGCATAAACAAATGGGGGAACCCCCGGGGCTAGACCCAAGAGGCACAGGCTGGTTAGGGGTTAAAGGGTTGGGACAGCGGTCCTAAGACCACTGTCAGTGCACGGTCCATCGTCAGGCCCGGCTCCGAGGACCCAAAAGTAAACACAGAATCAAGTTTCCCTTAGTCCCAGTTACCCACAGACATGGCGCCTCCGCTTTCTCCATCACTTTGATGTCGCGTCATCACCTCCGTCCGGGTCCGGGTACCTCTGCTCGCCTTAGCCGTGGTGCTGGTGCAGGTGCCTTCTCCCTCCGTGATGTGGACCGGAAGAACTGCGCTCCTCACCTCAGCATCAGCAGCCTCGCAGTCACCCATGGCACCCGGCTCGCTCACGTCCATAATCTGCTCACTCGTTGCTCCGCCATCTTTGTTAGCATTTCACCGCATGTTGGGCTCGATTAGCCTCATTAGCTTTGGGCTAACTTAGCCACAAAAGCACTTAGCTTAGAAAAAAATCGGCGAAAAGGTTTTCTTTACCGTTTATTTTCTCCAGCAGGAACATGGGAACAGGCACAAAACAACACCGCAACGTTTCGGTCTCAACTAGACCTTCTTCAGGCAGGTTTAAAAAGTGTGCATTTAACAAAACAGCGGAGCTCGTGCCGGGGACTCCTTTCCCTCCGGACACGCTGGCGAAAATGACGTGAGTCGGCGGCGCAGTGATATCGGAGGTGCGGACCGGCACAGCTGGATCTATTTTACCTCACATTCAACACACCACATCGTGATATTTAGCGTTAGCAGGTATTGCATCATTAAAACAATATATTCGCCCTATTCTCGACCGTCCATATCCCCGTGGATTTATAATTATGTATACATTGTCAAGAATAAGCATTGTTTAAATAAAAACGATCACAATCCTGTACACATGAGTGGTGGAATCCTTCAAAGCATGACACAAAGTTAGTATTCAATGCCTGTCAGTAATATTAAACTGAAATATCACATCATATTATTGTGTTCACAGTGCAAAACATCATAAAACAATATATTGGCCGTACTCTCAATCGTGCTTCTTTCTGTGGATCCGTAATTGTGCTTCAATAGAGCGTCGTCCTTAAAGAATAGTGCATACATTTCTAAGAGTCAGCATTGTTTAACAGATTGTAATCCTGTACACACAAGTGATGGAATTATAATAGCATGACACCAGGTAGGCATTCTATGCATGTAAGTAAATTATAACTTAACTATAAAGGTTTGTGAAGGAGTGAGATATCATAAATCCGCTGTAAAATGTGTTGTTTTATTATATCCATGCATTAAAGGGCCAGATTAGGCTTGCAAATAATACATTTACTAATGTTGTGTTTAGGAAAAGGGGACCAGGTTAGGTCACAGCCTCCCTCCAACAATAGAAAAATGTGTGGTTGTGTTTAGGAGAAGGGGACCTGACTAGGTCACAGCCTCGCTCCAACAATGGAAAACTGTGTGGTTGTGTTTAGGGCTAGGTGATGGAGAGACTGCATAAACAAATGGGGGAACCCCCGGGGCTAGACCCAAGAGGCACAGGCTGGTTAGGGGTTAAAGGGTTGGGACAGCGGTCCTAAGACCACTGTCAGTGCACGGTCCATCGTCAGGCCCGGCTCCGAGGACCCAAAAGTAAACACAGAATCAAGTTTCCCTTAGTCCCAGTTACCCACAGACATGGCGCCTCCGCTTTCTCCATCACTTTGATGTCGCGTCATCACCTCCGTCCGGGTCCGGGTACCTCTGCTCGCCTTAGCCGTGGTGCTGGTGCAGGTGCCTTCTCCCTCCGTGATGTGGACCGGAAGAACTGCGCTCCTCACCTCAGCATCAGCAGCCTCGCAGTCACCCATGGCACCCGGCTCGCTCACGTCCATAATCTGCTCACTCGTTGCTCCGCCATCTTTGTTAGCATTTCACCGCATGTTGGGCTCGATTAGCCTCATTAGCTTTGGGCTAACTTAGCCACAAAAGCACTTAGCTTAGAAAAAAATCGGCGAAAAGGTTTTCTTTACCGTTTATTTTCTCCAGCAGGAACATGGGAACAGGCACAAAACAACACCGCAACGTTTCGGTCTCAACTAGACCTTCTTCAGGCAGGTTTAAAAAGTGTGCATTTAACAAAACAGCGGAGCTCGTGCCGGGGACTCCTTTCCCTCCGGACACGCTGGCGAAAATGACGTGAGTCGGCGGCGCAGTGATATCGGAGGTGCGGACCGGCACAGCTGGATCTATTTTACCTCACATTCAACACACCACATCGTGATATTTAGCGTTAGCAGGTATTGCATCATTAAAACAATATATTCGCCCTATTCTCGACCGTCCATATCCCCGTGGATTTATAATTATGTATACATTGTCAAGAATAAGCATTGTTTAAATAAAAACGATCACAATCCTGTACACATGAGTGGTGGAATCCTTCAAAGCATGACACAAAGTTAGTATTCAATGCCTGTCAGTAATATTAAACTGAAATATCACATCATATTATTGTGTTCACAGTGCAAAACATCATAAAACAATATATTGGCCGTACTCTCAATCGTGCTTCTTTCTGTGGATCCGTAATTGTGCTTCAATAGAGCGTCGTCCTTAAAGAATAGTGCATACATTTCTAAGAGTCAGCATTGTTTAACAGATTGTAATCCTGTACACACAAGTGATGGAATTATAATAGCATGACACCAGGTAGGCATTCTATGCATGTAAGTAAATTATAACTTAACTATAAAGGTTTGTGAAGGAGTGAGATATCATAAATCCGCTGTAAAATGTGTTGTTTTATTATATCCATGCATTAAAGGGCCAGATTAGGCTTGCAAATAATACATTTACTAATGTTGTGTTTAGGAAAAGGGGACCAGGTTAGGTCACAGCCTCCCTCCAACAATAGAAAAATGTGTGGTTGTGTTTAGGAGAAGGGGACCTGACTAGGTCACAGCCTCGCTCCAACAATGGAAAACTGTGTGGTTGTGTTTAGGGCTAGGTGATGGAGAGACTGCATAAACAAATGGGGGAACCCCCGGGGCTAGACCCAAGAGGCACAGGCTGGTTAGGGGTTAAAGGGTTGGGACAGCGGTCCTAAGACCACTGTCAGTGCACGGTCCATCGTCAGGCCCGGCTCCGAGGACCCAAAAGTAAACACAGAATCAAGTTTCCCTTAGTCCCAGTTACCCACAGACATGGCGCCTCCGCTTTCTCCATCACTTTGATGTCGCGTCATCACCTCCGTCCGGGTCCGGGTACCTCTGCTCGCCTTAGCCGTGGTGCTGGTGCAGGTGCCTTCTCCCTCCGTGATGTGGACCGGAAGAACTGCGCTCCTCACCTCAGCATCAGCAGCCTCGCAGTCACCCATGGCACCCGGCTCGCTCACGTCCATAATCTGCTCACTCGTTGCTCCGCCATCTTTGTTAGCATTTCACCGCATGTTGGGCTCGATTAGCCTCATTAGCTTTGGGCTAACTTAGCCACAAAAGCACTTAGCTTAGAAAAAAATCGGCGAAAAGGTTTTCTTTACCGTTTATTTTCTCCAGCAGGAACATGGGAACAGGCACAAAACAACACCGCAACGTTTCGGTCTCAACTAGACCTTCTTCAGGCAGGTTTAAAAAGTGTGCATTTAACAAAACAGCGGAGCTCGTGCCGGGGACTCCTTTCCCTCCGGACACGCTGGCGAAAATGACGTGAGTCGGCGGCGCAGTGATATCGGAGGTGCGGACCGGCACAGCTGGATCTATTTTACCTCACATTCAACACACCACATCGTGATATTTAGCGTTAGCAGGTATTGCATCATTAAAACAATATATTCGCCCTATTCTCGACCGTCCATATCCCCGTGGATTTATAATTATGTATACATTGTCAAGAATAAGCATTGTTTAAATAAAAACGATCACAATCCTGTACACATGAGTGGTGGAATCCTTCAAAGCATGACACAAAGTTAGTATTCAATGCCTGTCAGTAATATTAAACTGAAATATCACATCATATTATTGTGTTCACAGTGCAAAACATCATAAAACAATATATTGGCCGTACTCTCAATCGTGCTTCTTTCTGTGGATCCGTAATTGTGCTTCAATAGAGCGTCGTCCTTAAAGAATAGTGCATACATTTCTAAGAGTCAGCATTGTTTAACAGATTGTAATCCTGTACACACAAGTGATGGAATTATAATAGCATGACACCAGGTAGGCATTCTATGCATGTAAGTAAATTATAACTTAACTATAAAGGTTTGTGAAGGAGTGAGATATCATAAATCCGCTGTAAAATGTGTTGTTTTATTATATCCATGCATTAAAGGGCCAGATTAGGCTTGCAAATAATACATTTACTAATGTTGTGTTTAGGAAAAGGGGACCAGGTTAGGTCACAGCCTCCCTCCAACAATAGAAAAATGTGTGGTTGTGTTTAGGAGAAGGGGACCTGACTAGGTCACAGCCTCGCTCCAACAATGGAAAACTGTGTGGTTGTGTTTAGGGCTAGGTGATGGAGAGACTGCATAAACAAATGGGGGAACCCCCGGGGCTAGACCCAAGAGGCACAGGCTGGTTAGGGGTTAAAGGGTTGGGACAGCGGTCCTAAGACCACTGTCAGTGCACGGTCCATCGTCAGGCCCGGCTCCGAGGACCCAAAAGTAAACACAGAATCAAGTTTCCCTTAGTCCCAGTTACCCACAGACATGGCGCCTCCGCTTTCTCCATCACTTTGATGTCGCGTCATCACCTCCGTCCGGGTCCGGGTACCTCTGCTCGCCTTAGCCGTGGTGCTGGTGCAGGTGCCTTCTCCCTCCGTGATGTGGACCGGAAGAACTGCGCTCCTCACCTCAGCATCAGCAGCCTCGCAGTCACCCATGGCACCCGGCTCGCTCACGTCCATAATCTGCTCACTCGTTGCTCCGCCATCTTTGTTAGCATTTCACCGCATGTTGGGCTCGATTAGCCTCATTAGCTTTGGGCTAACTTAGCCACAAAAGCACTTAGCTTAGAAAAAAATCGGCGAAAAGGTTTTCTTTACCGTTTATTTTCTCCAGCAGGAACATGGGAACAGGCACAAAACAACACCGCAACGTTTCGGTCTCAACTAGACCTTCTTCAGGCAGGTTTAAAAAGTGTGCATTTAACAAAACAGCGGAGCTCGTGCCGGGGACTCCTTTCCCTCCGGACACGCTGGCGAAAATGACGTGAGTCGGCGGCGCAGTGATATCGGAGGTGCGGACCGGCACAGCTGGATCTATTTTACCTCACATTCAACACACCACATCGTGATATTTAGCGTTAGCAGGTATTGCATCATTAAAACAATATATTCGCCCTATTCTCGACCGTCCATATCCCCGTGGATTTATAATTATGTATACATTGTCAAGAATAAGCATTGTTTAAATAAAAACGATCACAATCCTGTACACATGAGTGGTGGAATCCTTCAAAGCATGACACAAAGTTAGTATTCAATGCCTGTCAGTAATATTAAACTGAAATATCACATCATATTATTGTGTTCACAGTGCAAAACATCATAAAACAATATATTGGCCGTACTCTCAATCGTGCTTCTTTCTGTGGATCCGTAATTGTGCTTCAATAGAGCGTCGTCCTTAAAGAATAGTGCATACATTTCTAAGAGTCAGCATTGTTTAACAGATTGTAATCCTGTACACACAAGTGATGGAATTATAATAGCATGACACCAGGTAGGCATTCTATGCATGTAAGTAAATTATAACTTAACTATAAAGGTTTGTGAAGGAGTGAGATATCATAAATCCGCTGTAAAATGTGTTGTTTTATTATATCCATGCATTAAAGGGCCAGATTAGGCTTGCAAATAATACATTTACTAATGTTGTGTTTAGGAAAAGGGGACCAGGTTAGGTCACAGCCTCCCTCCAACAATAGAAAAATGTGTGGTTGTGTTTAGGAGAAGGGGACCTGACTAGGTCACAGCCTCGCTCCAACAATGGAAAACTGTGTGGTTGTGTTTAGGGCTAGGTGATGGAGAGACTGCATAAACAAATGGGGGAACCCCCGGGGCTAGACCCAAGAGGCACAGGCTGGTTAGGGGTTAAAGGGTTGGGACAGCGGTCCTAAGACCACTGTCAGTGCACGGTCCATCGTCAGGCCCGGCTCCGAGGACCCAAAAGTAAACACAGAATCAAGTTTCCCTTAGTCCCAGTTACCCACAGACATGGCGCCTCCGCTTTCTCCATCACTTTGATGTCGCGTCATCACCTCCGTCCGGGTCCGGGTACCTCTGCTCGCCTTAGCCGTGGTGCTGGTGCAGGTGCCTTCTCCCTCCGTGATGTGGACCGGAAGAACTGCGCTCCTCACCTCAGCATCAGCAGCCTCGCAGTCACCCATGGCACCCGGCTCGCTCACGTCCATAATCTGCTCACTCGTTGCTCCGCCATCTTTGTTAGCATTTCACCGCATGTTGGGCTCGATTAGCCTCATTAGCTTTGGGCTAACTTAGCCACAAAAGCACTTAGCTTAGAAAAAAATCGGCGAAAAGGTTTTCTTTACCGTTTATTTTCTCCAGCAGGAACATGGGAACAGGCACAAAACAACACCGCAACGTTTCGGTCTCAACTAGACCTTCTTCAGGCAGGTTTAAAAAGTGTGCATTTAACAAAACAGCGGAGCTCGTGCCGGGGACTCCTTTCCCTCCGGACACGCTGGCGAAAATGACGTGAGTCGGCGGCGCAGTGATATCGGAGGTGCGGACCGGCACAGCTGGATCTATTTTACCTCACATTCAACACACCACATCGTGATATTTAGCGTTAGCAGGTATTGCATCATTAAAACAATATATTCGCCCTATTCTCGACCGTCCATATCCCCGTGGATTTATAATTATGTATACATTGTCAAGAATAAGCATTGTTTAAATAAAAACGATCACAATCCTGTACACATGAGTGGTGGAATCCTTCAAAGCATGACACAAAGTTAGTATTCAATGCCTGTCAGTAATATTAAACTGAAATATCACATCATATTATTGTGTTCACAGTGCAAAACATCATAAAACAATATATTGGCCGTACTCTCAATCGTGCTTCTTTCTGTGGATCCGTAATTGTGCTTCAATAGAGCGTCGTCCTTAAAGAATAGTGCATACATTTCTAAGAGTCAGCATTGTTTAACAGATTGTAATCCTGTACACACAAGTGATGGAATTATAATAGCATGACACCAGGTAGGCATTCTATGCATGTAAGTAAATTATAACTTAACTATAAAGGTTTGTGAAGGAGTGAGATATCATAAATCCGCTGTAAAATGTGTTGTTTTATTATATCCATGCATTAAAGGGCCAGATTAGGCTTGCAAATAATACATTTACTAATGTTGTGTTTAGGAAAAGGGGACCAGGTTAGGTCACAGCCTCCCTCCAACAATAGAAAAATGTGTGGTTGTGTTTAGGAGAAGGGGACCTGACTAGGTCACAGCCTCGCTCCAACAATGGAAAACTGTGTGGTTGTGTTTAGGGCTAGGTGATGGAGAGACTGCATAAACAAATGGGGGAACCCCCGGGGCTAGACCCAAGAGGCACAGGCTGGTTAGGGGTTAAAGGGTTGGGACAGCGGTCCTAAGACCACTGTCAGTGCACGGTCCATCGTCAGGCCCGGCTCCGAGGACCCAAAAGTAAACACAGAATCAAGTTTCCCTTAGTCCCAGTTACCCACAGACATGGCGCCTCCGCTTTCTCCATCACTTTGATGTCGCGTCATCACCTCCGTCCGGGTCCGGGTACCTCTGCTCGCCTTAGCCGTGGTGCTGGTGCAGGTGCCTTCTCCCTCCGTGATGTGGACCGGAAGAACTGCGCTCCTCACCTCAGCATCAGCAGCCTCGCAGTCACCCATGGCACCCGGCTCGCTCACGTCCATAATCTGCTCACTCGTTGCTCCGCCATCTTTGTTAGCATTTCACCGCATGTTGGGCTCGATTAGCCTCATTAGCTTTGGGCTAACTTAGCCACAAAAGCACTTAGCTTAGAAAAAAATCGGCGAAAAGGTTTTCTTTACCGTTTATTTTCTCCAGCAGGAACATGGGAACAGGCACAAAACAACACCGCAACGTTTCGGTCTCAACTAGACCTTCTTCAGGCAGGTTTAAAAAGTGTGCATTTAACAAAACAGCGGAGCTCGTGCCGGGGACTCCTTTCCCTCCGGACACGCTGGCGAAAATGACGTGAGTCGGCGGCGCAGTGATATCGGAGGTGCGGACCGGCACAGCTGGATCTATTTTACCTCACATTCAACACACCACATCGTGATATTTAGCGTTAGCAGGTATTGCATCATTAAAACAATATATTCGCCCTATTCTCGACCGTCCATATCCCCGTGGATTTATAATTATGTATACATTGTCAAGAATAAGCATTGTTTAAATAAAAACGATCACAATCCTGTACACATGAGTGGTGGAATCCTTCAAAGCATGACACAAAGTTAGTATTCAATGCCTGTCAGTAATATTAAACTGAAATATCACATCATATTATTGTGTTCACAGTGCAAAACATCATAAAACAATATATTGGCCGTACTCTCAATCGTGCTTCTTTCTGTGGATCCGTAATTGTGCTTCAATAGAGCGTCGTCCTTAAAGAATAGTGCATACATTTCTAAGAGTCAGCATTGTTTAACAGATTGTAATCCTGTACACACAAGTGATGGAATTATAATAGCATGACACCAGGTAGGCATTCTATGCATGTAAGTAAATTATAACTTAACTATAAAGGTTTGTGAAGGAGTGAGATATCATAAATCCGCTGTAAAATGTGTTGTTTTATTATATCCATGCATTAAAGGGCCAGATTAGGCTTGCAAATAATACATTTACTAATGTTGTGTTTAGGAAAAGGGGACCAGGTTAGGTCACAGCCTCCCTCCAACAATAGAAAAATGTGTGGTTGTGTTTAGGAGAAGGGGACCTGACTAGGTCACAGCCTCGCTCCAACAATGGAAAACTGTGTGGTTGTGTTTAGGGCTAGGTGATGGAGAGACTGCATAAACAAATGGGGGAACCCCCGGGGCTAGACCCAAGAGGCACAGGCTGGTTAGGGGTTAAAGGGTTGGGACAGCGGTCCTAAGACCACTGTCAGTGCACGGTCCATCGTCAGGCCCGGCTCCGAGGACCCAAAAGTAAACACAGAATCAAGTTTCCCTTAGTCCCAGTTACCCACAGACATGGCGCCTCCGCTTTCTCCATCACTTTGATGTCGCGTCATCACCTCCGTCCGGGTCCGGGTACCTCTGCTCGCCTTAGCCGTGGTGCTGGTGCAGGTGCCTTCTCCCTCCGTGATGTGGACCGGAAGAACTGCGCTCCTCACCTCAGCATCAGCAGCCTCGCAGTCACCCATGGCACCCGGCTCGCTCACGTCCATAATCTGCTCACTCGTTGCTCCGCCATCTTTGTTAGCATTTCACCGCATGTTGGGCTCGATTAGCCTCATTAGCTTTGGGCTAACTTAGCCACAAAAGCACTTAGCTTAGAAAAAAATCGGCGAAAAGGTTTTCTTTACCGTTTATTTTCTCCAGCAGGAACATGGGAACAGGCACAAAACAACACCGCAACGTTTCGGTCTCAACTAGACCTTCTTCAGGCAGGTTTAAAAAGTGTGCATTTAACAAAACAGCGGAGCTCGTGCCGGGGACTCCTTTCCCTCCGGACACGCTGGCGAAAATGACGTGAGTCGGCGGCGCAGTGATATCGGAGGTGCGGACCGGCACAGCTGGATCTATTTTACCTCACATTCAACACACCACATCGTGATATTTAGCGTTAGCAGGTATTGCATCATTAAAACAATATATTCGCCCTATTCTCGACCGTCCATATCCCCGTGGATTTATAATTATGTATACATTGTCAAGAATAAGCATTGTTTAAATAAAAACGATCACAATCCTGTACACATGAGTGGTGGAATCCTTCAAAGCATGACACAAAGTTAGTATTCAATGCCTGTCAGTAATATTAAACTGAAATATCACATCATATTATTGTGTTCACAGTGCAAAACATCATAAAACAATATATTGGCCGTACTCTCAATCGTGCTTCTTTCTGTGGATCCGTAATTGTGCTTCAATAGAGCGTCGTCCTTAAAGAATAGTGCATACATTTCTAAGAGTCAGCATTGTTTAACAGATTGTAATCCTGTACACACAAGTGATGGAATTATAATAGCATGACACCAGGTAGGCATTCTATGCATGTAAGTAAATTATAACTTAACTATAAAGGTTTGTGAAGGAGTGAGATATCATAAATCCGCTGTAAAATGTGTTGTTTTATTATATCCATGCATTAAAGGGCCAGATTAGGCTTGCAAATAATACATTTACTAATGTTGTGTTTAGGAAAAGGGGACCAGGTTAGGTCACAGCCTCCCTCCAACAATAGAAAAATGTGTGGTTGTGTTTAGGAGAAGGGGACCTGACTAGGTCACAGCCTCGCTCCAACAATGGAAAACTGTGTGGTTGTGTTTAGGGCTAGGTGATGGAGAGACTGCATAAACAAATGGGGGAACCCCCGGGGCTAGACCCAAGAGGCACAGGCTGGTTAGGGGTTAAAGGGTTGGGACAGCGGTCCTAAGACCACTGTCAGTGCACGGTCCATCGTCAGGCCCGGCTCCGAGGACCCAAAAGTAAACACAGAATCAAGTTTCCCTTAGTCCCAGTTACCCACAGACATGGCGCCTCCGCTTTCTCCATCACTTTGATGTCGCGTCATCACCTCCGTCCGGGTCCGGGTACCTCTGCTCGCCTTAGCCGTGGTGCTGGTGCAGGTGCCTTCTCCCTCCGTGATGTGGACCGGAAGAACTGCGCTCCTCACCTCAGCATCAGCAGCCTCGCAGTCACCCATGGCACCCGGCTCGCTCACGTCCATAATCTGCTCACTCGTTGCTCCGCCATCTTTGTTAGCATTTCACCGCATGTTGGGCTCGATTAGCCTCATTAGCTTTGGGCTAACTTAGCCACAAAAGCACTTAGCTTAGAAAAAAATCGGCGAAAAGGTTTTCTTTACCGTTTATTTTCTCCAGCAGGAACATGGGAACAGGCACAAAACAACACCGCAACGTTTCGGTCTCAACTAGACCTTCTTCAGGCAGGTTTAAAAAGTGTGCATTTAACAAAACAGCGGAGCTCGTGCCGGGGACTCCTTTCCCTCCGGACACGCTGGCGAAAATGACGTGAGTCGGCGGCGCAGTGATATCGGAGGTGCGGACCGGCACAGCTGGATCTATTTTACCTCACATTCAACACACCACATCGTGATATTTAGCGTTAGCAGGTATTGCATCATTAAAACAATATATTCGCCCTATTCTCGACCGTCCATATCCCCGTGGATTTATAATTATGTATACATTGTCAAGAATAAGCATTGTTTAAATAAAAACGATCACAATCCTGTACACATGAGTGGTGGAATCCTTCAAAGCATGACACAAAGTTAGTATTCAATGCCTGTCAGTAATATTAAACTGAAATATCACATCATATTATTGTGTTCACAGTGCAAAACATCATAAAACAATATATTGGCCGTACTCTCAATCGTGCTTCTTTCTGTGGATCCGTAATTGTGCTTCAATAGAGCGTCGTCCTTAAAGAATAGTGCATACATTTCTAAGAGTCAGCATTGTTTAACAGATTGTAATCCTGTACACACAAGTGATGGAATTATAATAGCATGACACCAGGTAGGCATTCTATGCATGTAAGTAAATTATAACTTAACTATAAAGGTTTGTGAAGGAGTGAGATATCATAAATCCGCTGTAAAATGTGTTGTTTTATTATATCCATGCATTAAAGGGCCAGATTAGGCTTGCAAATAATACATTTACTAATGTTGTGTTTAGGAAAAGGGGACCAGGTTAGGTCACAGCCTCCCTCCAACAATAGAAAAATGTGTGGTTGTGTTTAGGAGAAGGGGACCTGACTAGGTCACAGCCTCGCTCCAACAATGGAAAACTGTGTGGTTGTGTTTAGGGCTAGGTGATGGAGAGACTGCATAAACAAATGGGGGAACCCCCGGGGCTAGACCCAAGAGGCACAGGCTGGTTAGGGGTTAAAGGGTTGGGACAGCGGTCCTAAGACCACTGTCAGTGCACGGTCCATCGTCAGGCCCGGCTCCGAGGACCCAAAAGTAAACACAGAATCAAGTTTCCCTTAGTCCCAGTTACCCACAGACATGGCGCCTCCGCTTTCTCCATCACTTTGATGTCGCGTCATCACCTCCGTCCGGGTCCGGGTACCTCTGCTCGCCTTAGCCGTGGTGCTGGTGCAGGTGCCTTCTCCCTCCGTGATGTGGACCGGAAGAACTGCGCTCCTCACCTCAGCATCAGCAGCCTCGCAGTCACCCATGGCACCCGGCTCGCTCACGTCCATAATCTGCTCACTCGTTGCTCCGCCATCTTTGTTAGCATTTCACCGCATGTTGGGCTCGATTAGCCTCATTAGCTTTGGGCTAACTTAGCCACAAAAGCACTTAGCTTAGAAAAAAATCGGCGAAAAGGTTTTCTTTACCGTTTATTTTCTCCAGCAGGAACATGGGAACAGGCACAAAACAACACCGCAACGTTTCGGTCTCAACTAGACCTTCTTCAGGCAGGTTTAAAAAGTGTGCATTTAACAAAACAGCGGAGCTCGTGCCGGGGACTCCTTTCCCTCCGGACACGCTGGCGAAAATGACGTGAGTCGGCGGCGCAGTGATATCGGAGGTGCGGACCGGCACAGCTGGATCTATTTTACCTCACATTCAACACACCACATCGTGATATTTAGCGTTAGCAGGTATTGCATCATTAAAACAATATATTCGCCCTATTCTCGACCGTCCATATCCCCGTGGATTTATAATTATGTATACATTGTCAAGAATAAGCATTGTTTAAATAAAAACGATCACAATCCTGTACACATGAGTGGTGGAATCCTTCAAAGCATGACACAAAGTTAGTATTCAATGCCTGTCAGTAATATTAAACTGAAATATCACATCATATTATTGTGTTCACAGTGCAAAACATCATAAAACAATATATTGGCCGTACTCTCAATCGTGCTTCTTTCTGTGGATCCGTAATTGTGCTTCAATAGAGCGTCGTCCTTAAAGAATAGTGCATACATTTCTAAGAGTCAGCATTGTTTAACAGATTGTAATCCTGTACACACAAGTGATGGAATTATAATAGCATGACACCAGGTAGGCATTCTATGCATGTAAGTAAATTATAACTTAACTATAAAGGTTTGTGAAGGAGTGAGATATCATAAATCCGCTGTAAAATGTGTTGTTTTATTATATCCATGCATTAAAGGGCCAGATTAGGCTTGCAAATAATACATTTACTAATGTTGTGTTTAGGAAAAGGGACCAGGTTAGGTCACAGCCTCCCTCCAACAATAGAAAAATGTGTGGTTGTGTTTAGGAGAAGGGGACCTGACTAGGTCACAGCTCGCTCCAACAATGGAAAACTGTGTGGTTGTGTTTAGGGCTAGGTGATGGAGAGACTGCATAAACAAATGGGGGAACCCCCGGGGCTAGACCCAAGAGGCACAGGCTGGTTAGGGGTTAAAGGGTTGGGACAGCGGTCCTAAGACCACTGTCAGTGCACGGTCCATCGTCAGGCCCGGCTCCGAGGACCCAAAAGTAAACACAGAATCAAGTTTCCCTTAGTCCCAGTTACCCACAGACATGGCGCCTCCGCTTTCTCCATCACTTTGATGTCGCGTCATCACCTCCGTCCGGGTCCGGGTACCTCTGCTCGCCTTAGCCGTGGTGCTGGTGCAGGTGCCTTCTCCCTCCGTGATGTGGACCGGAAGAACTGCGCTCCTCACCTCAGCATCAGCAGCCTCGCAGTCACCCATGGCACCCGGCTCGCTCACGTCCATAATCTGCTCACTCGTTGCTCCGCCATCTTTGTTAGCATTTCACCGCATGTTGGGCTCGATTAGCCTCATTAGCTTTGGGCTAACTTAGCCACAAAAGCACTTAGCTTAGAAAAAAATCGGCGAAAAGGTTTTCTTTACCGTTTATTTTCTCCAGCAGGAACATGGGAACAGGCACAAAACAACACCGCAACGTTTCGGTCTCAACTAGACCTTCTTCAGGCAGGTTTAAAAAGTGTGCATTTAACAAAACAGCGGAGCTCGTGCCGGGGACTCCTTTCCCTCCGGACACGCTGGCGAAAATGACGTGAGTCGGCGGCGCAGTGATATCGGAGGTGCGGACCGGCACAGCTGGATCTATTTTACCTCACATTCAACACACCACATCGTGATATTTAGCGTTAGCAGGTATTGCATCATTAAAACAATATATTCGCCCTATTCTCGACCGTCCATATCCCCGTGGATTTATAATTATGTATACATTGTCAAGAATAAGCATTGTTTAAATAAAAACGATCACAATCCTGTACACATGAGTGGTGGAATCCTTCAAAGCATGACACAAAGTTAGTATTCAATGCCTGTCAGTAATATTAAACTGAAATATCACATCATATTATTGTGTTCACAGTGCAAAACATCATAAAACAATATATTGGCCGTACTCTCAATCGTGCTTCTTTCTGTGGATCCGTAATTGTGCTTCAATAGAGCGTCGTCCTTAAAGAATAGTGCATACATTTCTAAGAGTCAGCATTGTTTAACAGATTGTAATCCTGTACACACAAGTGATGGAATTATAATAGCATGACACCAGGTAGGCATTCTATGCATGTAAGTAAATTATAACTTAACTATAAAGGTTTGTGAAGGAGTGAGATATCATAAATCCGCTGTAAAATGTGTTGTTTTATTATATCCATGCATTAAAGGGCCAGATTAGGCTTGCAAATAATACATTTACTAATGTTGTGTTTAGGAAAAGGGGACCAGGTTAGGTCACAGCCTCCCTCCAACAATAGAAAAATGTGTGGTTGTGTTTAGGAGAAGGGGACCTGACTAGGTCACAGCCTCGCTCCAACAATGGAAAACTGTGTGGTTGTGTTTAGGGCTAGGTGATGGAGAGACTGCATAAACAAATGGGGGAACCCCCGGGGCTAGACCCAAGAGGCACAGGCTGGTTAGGGGTTAAAGGGTTGGGACAGCGGTCCTAAGACCACTGTCAGTGCACGGTCCATCGTCAGGCCCGGCTCCGAGGACCCAAAAGTAAACACAGAATCAAGTTTCCCTTAGTCCCAGTTACCCACAGACATGGCGCCTCCGCTTTCTCCATCACTTTGATGTCGCGTCATCACCTCCGTCCGGGTCCGGGTACCTCTGCTCGCCTTAGCCGTGGTGCTGGTGCAGGTGCCTTCTCCCTCCGTGATGTGGACCGGAAGAACTGCGCTCCTCACCTCAGCATCAGCAGCCTCGCAGTCACCCATGGCACCCGGCTCGCTCACGTCCATAATCTGCTCACTCGTTGCTCCGCCATCTTTGTTAGCATTTCACCGCATGTTGGGCTCGATTAGCCTCATTAGCTTTGGGCTAACTTAGCCACAAAAGCACTTAGCTTAGAAAAAAATCGGCGAAAAGGTTTTCTTTACCGTTTATTTTCTCCAGCAGGAACATGGGAACAGGCACAAAACAACACCGCAACGTTTCGGTCTCAACTAGACCTTCTTCAGGCAGGTTTAAAAAGTGTGCATTTAACAAAACAGCGGAGCTCGTGCCGGGGACTCCTTTCCCTCCGGACACGCTGGCGAAAATGACGTGAGTCGGCGGCGCAGTGATATCGGAGGTGCGGACCGGCACAGCTGGATCTATTTTACCTCACATTCAACACACCACATCGTGATATTTAGCGTTAGCAGGTATTGCATCATTAAAACAATATATTCGCCCTATCTCGACCGTCCATATCCCCGTGGATTTATAATTATGTATACATTGTCAAGAATAAGCATTGTTTAAATAAAAACGATCACAATCCTGTACACATGAGTGGTGGAATCCTTCAAAGCATGACACAAAGTTAGTATTCAATGCCTGTCAGTAATATTAAACTGAAATATCACATCATATTATTGTGTTCACAGTGCAAAACATCATAAAACAATATATTGGCCGTACTCTCAATCGTGCTTCTTTCTGTGGATCCGTAATTGTGCTTCAATAGAGCGTCGTCCTTAAAGAATAGTGCATACATTTCTAAGAGTCAGCATTGTTTAACAGATTGTAATCCTGTACACACAAGTGATGGAATTATAATAGCATGACACCAGGTAGGCATTCTATGCATGTAAGTAAATTATAACTTAACTATAAAGGTTTGTGAAGGAGTGAGATATCATAAATCCGCTGTAAAATGTGTTGTTTTATTATATCCATGCATTAAAGGGCCAGATTAGGCTTGCAAATAATACATTTACTAATGTTGTGTTTAGGAAAAGGGGACCAGGTTAGGTCACAGCCTCCCTCCAACAATAGAAAAATGTGTGGTTGTGTTTAGGAGAAGGGGACCTGACTAGGTCACAGCCTCGCTCCAACAATGGAAAACTGTGTGGTTGTGTTTAGGGCTAGGTGATGGAGAGACTGCATAAACAAATGGGGGAACCCCCGGGGCTAGAC